>NC_056731.1:918812182-919112182 GCF_019279795.1 Protopterus annectens
TTTTTTCCTATTCCTTTACGGATGATGTCACCCGCCTAGAAGTATGCCTCTGACAGTGCTGTGCTCAGTAATCTCGGTAGCACGTTCTGTAAATGCATCATGCTGTAGTGTGTTCATGTAGGTAGGCGTAGGTTCAACTCCTGGCCCTTCCCTGTGTGTGTGTGTGTGTGTGCGCTTCCAGCTGTCTCTGGGGATAGTAATGCTTTTAGATGCTTCACAACATATACCTTGGCTATCAGCGTCTATTCCTTTACGGATGATGTCACCCGCCTAGAAGTATGCCTCTGACAGTGCTGTGCTCAGTAATCTCGGTAGCGCATTCTGTAAATGCATCATGCTATAGTGTGTTCATGTAGGTAGGCGTAGGTTCAACTCCTGGCCCTTCCCCGTGTGTGTGTGTGTTTCCAGCTGTCTCCGGGGATAGTAATGCTTTTAAACGCTTCACAACACATACCTTGGCTATCAGCGTCTATTCCTTTACAGATAATGTGACCCGCCTAGAAGTATGCCTCTGACAGTGCTGTGCTCAGTAAGCTCGGTAGCGCGTTCTGTAAATGCATCATGATGTAGTGTGTTCATGTAGGTAGGCGTAGGTTCAACTCCTTGGCCCTTCCCAGTGTGTGGTGTGTGTGTGTGTTTCCAGCTGCCTCTGGGGATAGTAATGCTTTTAGATGCTTCACAACACATACCTTCGCTATCAGCATCTATTCCTTTACGGATGATGTCACCCACCTAGAAGTATGCCTCTGACAGTGGTGTGTTCACTAAGCTTGGTAGCACATTCTGTAAATGCATCATGCTGTAGTGTGTTCATGTAGGTAGGCGTAGGTTCAACTCCCGGCCCTTCCCCGTGTGTGTTTCCAGCTGCCTCTGGGGATAGTAATGCTTTTAGATGCTTCACAACACATACCTTGGCCATCAGCTTCTATTCCTTTACAGATGATGTCACCCGCCTAGAAGTATGCCTCTGACAGTGCTGTGCTCAGTAATCTCGGTAGCACGTTCTGTAAATGCATCATGCTGTAGTGTGTTCATGTAGGTAGGCGTAGGTTCAACTCCTGGCCCTTCCCCGTGTGTGTGCGCTTCTAGCTGTCTCTGGGGATAGTAATGCTTTTAGATGCTTCACAACACATACCTTGGCTATCAGCGTCTATTCCTTTACGGATTATGTCACCCGCCTAGAAGTATGCCTCTGACAGTGCTGTGCTCAGTAATCTCGGTAGCGCATTCTGTAAATGCATTATGCTGTAGTGTGTTCATGTAGGTAGGCGTAGGTTCAACTCCTGGCCCTTCCCCGTGTGTGTGTGTGTTTCCAGCTGTCTCCGGGGATAGTAATGCTTTTAGATGCTTCACAACACATACCTTGGCTATCAGCGTCTATTCCTTTATGGATGATGTCACCTGCCTAGAAGTATGCCTCTGACAGTGCTGTGCTCAGTAAGCTCGGTAGTGCATTCTGTAAATGCATCATGCTGTAGTGTGTTCATGTAGGTAGGCATAGGTTCAACTCTCGGCCCTTCCCCGTGTGTGTGTGTGTTTCCAGCTGCCTCTGGGGATAGTAATGCTTTTAGACGCTTCACAACCACATACCTTGGCTATCAGCGTCTATTCCTTTACGGATGATGTCACCCACCTAGAAGTATGCCTCTGACAGTGCTGTGCTCAGTAAGCTCGGTAGCGCGTTCTGTAAATGCATCATGCTGTAGTGTGTTTATGTAGGTAGGCGTAAGTTCAACTCCTGGCCCTTCCCCGTGTGTGGTGTGTGTGCGTGTGTGTGTGTGTGTGTGTTTCCAGCTGCCTCTGGGGATAGTAATGCTTTTAGACGCTTCACAACATATACCTTGGCTATCAGCATCTATTCCTTTACAGATGATGTCACCCTCCTAGAAGTATGCCTCTGACAGTGCTGTGCTCAGTAAGCTCGGTAGCGCATTCTGTAAATGCATCATGCTGTAGTCTGTTCATGTAGGTAGGCGTAGGTTCAACTCCCAGCCCTTCCCCGTGTGTGTTTCCAGCTGCCTCTGGGGATAGTAATGCTTTTAGACGCTTCACAACACATACCTTGGCTATCAGTGTCAATTCCTTTACGGATGATGTCACCCGCCTAAAAGTATGCCTCTGAGAGTGCTGTGCTCAGTAAGCTTGGTAGCGCGTTCTGTAAATGCATCATGCTGTAGTGTGTTCATGTAGGTAGGTGTAGGTTCAACTCCTGGCCCTTCCCCGTGTGTGGTGTGTGTGTGTGTGTGTGTGTGTGTGTGTGTTTCCAGCTGTCTCCGGGGATAGTAATGCTTTTAGACACTTCACAACACATACCTTGGCTATCAGCGTCTATTCCTTTACGGATGATGTCACCCGCCTAGAAGTATGCCTCTGACAGTGCTGTGCTCAGTAAGCTCGGTAGCGCATTCTGTAAATGCATTATGCTGTAGTGTGTTCATGTAGGTAGGTGTAGGTTCAACTCCCAGCCCTTCCCCGTGTGTGTGTGTTTCCAGCTGCCTCTGGGGATAGTAATGCTTTTAGATGCTTCACAACACATACCTTGGCTATCACCATCTATTCCTTTACGGATGATGTCACCCGCCTAGAAGTATGCCTCTGACAGTGCTGTGCTCAGTAATCCTGATAGCGCGTTCTGTAGATGCATCATGCTGTTGTGTGTTCATGTAGGTAGGCGTAGGTTCAACTCCCGACCATTCCCTGTGTGTGTGTTTCCAGCTGCCTCTGGAGATAGTAATGCTTTTAGATGCTTCACAACACATACATTTGCTATCGGCGTCTATTCCTTTGCGGATGATGTCACCCACCTAGATGTATGTCTCTGACAGTGCTGTGTTCAGTGCTCTGAGTAGCGAGTTCCGTACCTGTGTCATACTGTTGTGCGGTTGGATAGGTAGGGGTAAGGTCAATTCCCATGCCTGCCAGCTGTGTGTGTGTGTCTGTGTCTATGCTCCCAGCCGCATGGGTTCATAGGTTATGGTTTTAGACGCTCCGCAGCACACATATATCCTGCTGACATCTCTGTGTTTGCGGATGTTGAGACACAGCTAGTGGACTGCCTGTGTGCCTGCTGTGGTTAGCGACCTCTGTAGTGTGTTCTCCACGTGCGTCCTGCTGTGGTGTGATAGGGTAGTGATGTGTAGGTTCCACTACCGGCCTTGCCACATGTGTCTGTCTGTATCTCTCTCAGTGTATATATACATACATATGTTATGCCCATAGCGCTGCTCTTGCATGAACAGCTGTCTGTCCCATGTATCGCATATTTGCACGGCTGACACATAGAAATGTGGTACGATGCATATCCAAACATTGTCCATGCAACGTCCATGTTCCGGGAGGTGTTGCACGCCCTAGAGGCATCTGCTGTATATCTTGGCAGACAGCTATCCTTGCTGTACTGTCACTGTACTCGTACATGCCATAGACCTTGTGTATCATTGCCTGTTTATGGTGTGTGTATGTCTATCTGAGCTGTGTGCATGGTCGTGTGTATGTCCCACTATAATCGTCTGTGCAGGTGTCACCACTATGGGTAATCCATGTAGACAGCTGTTTCATGTGCATTTCAGCACATACCTGCGGACAGTGCTACCCCTCCTACAGCAGCACATTCCATCATCTTGCAGTGGATACTAGTGTTTCCACACACATGTATCTGTGTCTGTTCATAACACTCCACCTCAGGGAGTGTATATCTGGACACGGCCTTATGTGATAGTGTGACACTCGGGGCCAGTCATGTCATGTTGCTCTTAGAAACATTGGTAGTGGGCACAGTGATATGTTTTGCATGCGTATGGCATTTCTGTCTGGTTTGGTGTCTTCCTCGCATGTTTGTCGTTGCTTCCTGCCGTCAGTTATCATGAGTGCACCGGACTGTTACTGTTATGTGGAACACAGCGAACATATGAGGCAGACTTCTACACAGTCTGCGTACATCTGTGCAGTTGCAGGGTATGTGTCTAATACAACATACCTACTGTCCGCCTACAATACACACACAGTGTGTGGCAGCATAACAGACCACATGACATTACTTTGTATTTGCACGGCACACCCACGCAGACAGTTGTATTCCTCACACAGGTCTACATCTGCTTATCCACACTACTTGTTCTTTCCTGTACCATATGTGTGCCAGATTTGCGCTTCCACAATGGCGGGCTCACGCATTTACTATGGGGGCCTGGTAATTGTTATGTTGACACTTCATGGCACCCTGGGGGACACTTCACCTTTGTGTCTGATTACCTTCCACATTGACCTTCGCGGGGCATACGTTGTCATTCACAATTACCGGGGTAGGACATATACATGTTTGCACATTTGTCCTGCTGTCTTTCTTCCCACCTGTCCACCTAGTATCACCGGTTCAGTACATGTATTCTGGACAGGTAGATCCTTCATACCCTGACCTGTTGTCATTATGTGTACACGCCCTGACGTTCAGCCATTGCCCTTGTTACGTTTTGCATAGTGCTGTGCCTTTCTAGCTGATTGCTGCCTAGGCATTCCAGACTGTGCGGTGGGTGATAGGGAGCGCTATTTCCATTGCATGATTACTGACACTCATAACATCCGTATTCATGGCTATGCCAGAATACCTCTCAAGTGTACCTCGTTATGGGGGACGTACCTCATTTGGGGTCTTAAACGGGTCCTGCTCCTCGAAATTCCACAAAGTTCCACAATGAAAGGGTCTGTTACACATTCAGTGTTAGGAATGTTTTAGGTGAAATCCATGGTAAATTGACATTAATCATATTAATTCATTAAAGGATCTTCATAATACGTGCGAACAGCGTATTTTAACCATCCTATGACCTTCCTAGTTGAAGTTGTTAGTAAGTCATTAGTATGTGTTCCACATTTTGCCCATTTGTTCCACATTATGGGGGCGAGTGTTCCTCATGTTGGTGATGGAAGGTTGAGAGCTATGTACGCCAGTATTCGCACAACGGTCTGACTTTGTAATGGGTATTTCTAATGTAGTCCCTATCTGTATTTCCTGTGCTATGCCTTACTGCAGCTGTGTTATTCCGACAGATTTCCAGTTATGGGTGCCATCTTGGTCGTACGCATGTCCATCCATGGGGATCGCCTACAGGACACTGATATAGGGCTGTACATATTTCACACCTGCTTTCCAGATATCCGTGGATGCTTTGCACCATTAGTGGGGATTAAGGCATGTGCTATACCCACATCCCTCCCACGGGGCGGGCCTACGGATTCTCTGCCAAACAACACCTAGGCCCATTTCTGCATACCCAGGTTCCCATGCCTGCAACCCTCGACAGTACACATTACACATGGTTAATGTGTGCGGTACTGGGATGTGGACGCACTTCTATGGACTCGCCACTCTGGGGATATCTGTCCATATGTCCTGCATTTCATGGACACATGTGTCATCAACCTTGAACAAACATTTAGTGCATGTATAGCTGTTCCGTAGTTGCGGCTGTCACTTCTTTTGCGTTAATCGCAGCAGGGGTTGTGAATGGAGCAATTTTTGGAGTCCTACAATGGACACCAGTGTGCATGTGTAAAGTGTAGAACTTGCTGGACTGTCACCTTCTGGCCAGTGGTTTTGACTGCTGCTGTATGTTCCCCGTTCGCGGACGTCTATTTGACTACCCATATTATCTATTACTTGGCATATTTATATCCATGTGTCATATATACAGGACGTTGGTCTGTTGTGTGTACATATATACATGTGAACCCCTCGTTTCATACCTTGCTTTGTTACTGTCTGTGGATTGCCTGTGTACACACATATATAACCATACCATACCTTTCCACTGTACAGGTTCTGGCAGAGTGTACGGATGGTTGGCCCTTTATCTTAGGTGTGTGTTCCATTGACCTGTGTCTATCTGGCAATTTGCTGGCATTTCATGTGAGACTTACTTGATTCTATAGAGACCTGATTCTATAATTATGACGTGCTTCAACTGACTACATTTTTCTTTGTCTTCTGGAATCTTTATGTAACCAGTCCTATTTGGACTCTTTCTATTGTTGTTCATTTTTGTTTACATATATGACTGCTTTGGTATGTTGTGCTATTATTGTGTGTGGAGCATTTCTCCCCGGGCCTCTACTGACACTGGACATGTATACAGCTAGCCTAGCCCGGTCAACAAATGTAAACCAACATAAAACGTACATAAACGTACGGTGGCACCTTCTGACAAGTAGGTCGGGTTACAGATGCATACCCTTCGTCGATCCCTGCTACTAACACACCCATTATTCTATCCACATTCTATGTTTGTCTTATCACATATCATGTGTTTCTCACTATTTGTACCAGTACTTTGCATGGCATTGTCCGGTTCCATACTTTCAGAGGCTGACAGTTTTGAGACATGTATAACTAACGTGGGGGACACAGCATTAACTTACCCTGCTGTGAGTGGATCACACACACGCAGGCGCACTTGCATTTCCTAATTGTGGGTTTCGCGCAGGCGCACATGCATATCCGTATTCTGGGTTACATATGTTTACTGAGTCTGTGTGATTACGTGGCCTGTAGTAGTTGGGACTGTTCCAGTAACATATCTCTGATCCGGTTAACGGACGTGTGTGGAACACACTTTCACCTTTACACATGTAACTGTCTTTGCGGCACAGACGCATTACTTACACGTTCACATTTATATGTTCTATAGTCGTAATTCAAACGGGACTGCATTCACGTTGGCCGGTTGCTGTGAGCACTACACATTTGCTGTTCTGTCTCATTTATATGCATACCCATGGTACATAGCTACATTAACATATCCCCCCCCCCCACACTCACTTACGTCACAGGCATCCATTCTCCTGCTGAGAAATGTGCGGTACTACATGTTACACATTCCCTATTCCCTACTGCTCATGACCCAGGTTGCATATGGCGTGACCGCAGGGATATTCAGATCACAGGGGCTTACAGCCCCAACGCATACAGGTCTTTGATTGTCAGGGTGTTCCTGTGGTGCTCTGGGTTTGGTCTTGTCCGCCTAGTGTACGGAATTGCCCTGACCGTGTACGAATGTCAGACGAGGCACATGGGCACGGTTTGTCCATGTCTATTATACCATAACCACCCCCATTATTCCTAACCGTGCACTCTGATTGGTCAGCGTGCCCGTTGTAGATCGGGTTATAGTAATGACACACGGTCCGGTCGCCCGGACCTATTTCCATTAGTATACCTCGGTATTTATAACCTGTCTCGCTATGTTACATGGGTTTAACATAGCGTGACAGCTTTAACTGAGCCACGGTGATGTCCGTTGCTTACTTTGTGCCAGTCTCTCTCTGCTACACACATTTAACATAGCGGGACAGGTTGTACAACACAGCAATGGGGACACCGAGCTCTCCGTTGCTGTTTTGTATTGATTTGCTATGTTGACTGTGTTTTACATAGCGAGACAGTTTTGACATTAGCAACGGACATCTCGCGCAGTACGTCAGCACCGCCGCGGATGCCAGACATCTGCGGACGGGCAGCAGACAGGCATTATGCTGTGCCATTATGTCTGGGGATTAATAGTTTATTTTCCTAGTTGATATGATAATAGCAATAACCACGCCTGGGTGGGTACTGCTATTTACCCACGGTGGTTTGTTTGGTCCTCGGCATCGCCTCGACCGCACCACGTCTACCGTGGGTATATCCAGCATTACCCACACCCAAGTGTGGGTTATTGCTATGATATTCATTCCATATGTACAGACACGAGTGTTTGGGCAACCAGCAATAGCTTCTGCTATTGCCATACAATGCTGTGGGTGGTGCCGGTTATCATACATATGCCATGTTCTGCATTTTTCCCATTCACACTTGTCTATCCCCTGTCCTCATTCATACGTGGATATTTATGTGGCACATGACTGAGCTATGTATTACCTGCAGGTATGCTGTCTACAGTGCACATATGTGAAGGTTGGTTACAGTGTATCTGTGTACCTACCTCTGTGATACTGGGGACTACCACACATCCTTCGCAGCATCACATGCGTATGTACATACTATTATTCGGTGGCCTGTGGAAGGTTGTTGGAGCACCGGTTACATGTGTCCCTATTTGTGCATGCATCGTGTTGGTCTTTGTCCAGCCTTCGTTGCTATCATGGGTTGGATGGTGGTGTTGGTGTGTGTTTGGGTTGTATTTATACTGCCGATACGTCAGTGGGGGTGGGGTTGGCATGTGTTCCTCTTTGCAGGGGGCCCCATTATGGACATATGTGCCCTGCGTCGACACTTGACACGTGCCATATGTCCTGTGACATTGACACAGTTGTGTATGTCTTCCTGCATTACTACTTGCATGTTACAGGCATTTTGTATCTGATACGCATGACTATTATGTTGGATAGCTTAGGCTATTCCCATGCTATGACATAACCATTCATCCGGGCATATACGTGTTATTCTATCCTTTGCATTGGCCATGGGTGTTTTGCCATACGGAACAACACATATCTACGAGTGATGTCCCACCTTGACATTCTGTGCATGTGGCAACCCTGCTGGGGTGACCTGCTTGGTGAACGGCTGTTCCGCCCTGTGTATTGTGTTTGACATGTCTGCATAGCTAATCATCGGTACAGTGGCTGCACATACTGCTTTGTCCAGATGTGTCCATTTATGGACACCGTGGCATGTGAACACCTGTGGGGTTTCGACAGGTCCGTAACCACACGCGGCATGTACACATTCTGCTGACACATTCACATGCAGCCATTGGGATATCAGTACCTGGGATGGGATGTTGACATGCGGGGTACATATTTGCATGCGTGTCGCTGCCTAGGACAATACTTCCTACTACATCTGGGGTATACCCGCTGTGTGTAGGTGTGCAGCTGTGCAAGGCTGCTAGCTGGATTGGGTGGACAGTCGGACATGGGTGTGGGTTACGTGCTATGACGGGGTTGTTGTGTATTATATTTGCATGCATGGGTTCTGCTTCTGGATATTCTGATTCGGCATACGCCATCCTATGTGTATGTGACGGGTACGTTGCTGTGTCTAGCACATTTTACTATACACATGTTTGTCTGTGTTTGGGATATCTGGTTTCTTTCTGGTTGTTATATGGCCACGACTGCCCAGCTGTGTACTCTCACTACCACTGTGGGACTGCTGGTGACCATGCCCATGGGGCTAGCCGTGTGTAGTTGCGGCGCGCTGACATGATGCAGTACACCTCCAATGGGTATGCCTGCTGACAGTGCATTGCGTGACGGGCACGGTATTCCGAGTATCCTTTGTTCCGTGGACGGGAACATTTTGTACTTCGTGGATTTATGTTTGGTTCTCCATTTTGTGTGGATGGGTACTATGTTGCATACTCTGCATACGTTTCATTTTCCATGGACACTGGTGGTCTGTGACAGTCAGCATTTTAGGTTGCTC
The DNA here is from genome assembly GCF_019279795.1 of Protopterus annectens. Taxonomy (NCBI): domain Eukaryota; kingdom Metazoa; phylum Chordata; order Ceratodontiformes; family Protopteridae; genus Protopterus; species Protopterus annectens. The sequence continues at coordinate 918,821,607 of NC_056731.1, forward strand.
ATCGCCTGCTGGCTTGGCCACGCCTACGGGCGCATCCTACTTGGGCTCCCTGGACGGCGACGCGTTCTATGCACGTGGTTGTGGTTGTGGCGCACACTCATTACTATGCATGTGGCGCTGCTACACCAGTTATATGCTGCACGGCCGGCGCAAGCCTTACGCCGGCCTTGCGCCGAGCTTCATGAATCCAGGGGAATATTTTAATTTTGGTCAAATAACTTAAAATAGAGTTTAGTTCAGGCCAATAGAAAAAGAAAAATGCCAAAATTACTTGTATAACAACAAGTGTATACATTTTTTTGTAAACCCTCTAATGTACCTGAAGTGAAATACACTTCCAACCTGCTAGATGAGAAGAAATCTAACAGATTGCCTACTATAACTTCCCTCATGAAAAAAGAAAGAAACAAAAACTAATCCCTTTTGAGCTACAGTTCACCTCTTCTCTTATCTTGGAGATTTAACAATATTAGTTATTATTTTCCCTATATAACTATTAATAATGAATTAACATAATGTATGGAAATGAATATTGATTTGGTAATACAAATTTAATTTTAGATTAAATTAGACTTCTTTTTTAGAATATAATCATCCTATGCATACTTAAACATTCATAAAGTAAAATCTCACTTATAACGCAGTAAATGTTGCTTAACATTAGTTCTCTTTAGCCGGAGAGTAGTATATATACATATTAATAGTCTCCATTATTCTGATATGACCAATATACTAATGATTATGTAAGATAAATACTCTCCTACATACTAAAAATATATTATAACTGAGTGAAGTAGATTTAAAAATGTACCAATAAGTGAAGATAAACACGGACAAGTCTACTCAGAATACTTGAATCATACTACAAAAACGATGTAGTCCATAGAATGTACCCTTAGAGTTGTGTTCACTAGAGATAATAATGTAAATATGTTTGAGTGAACAATACATGTCAAAAATCTCTACATATCACTCACATGCTTTCAATTAGAGACAAATAAAAGCATAACCAGATTCAGTTTATTTTATGTCCACCCACGAATGTAGTTGTGACAAATTAAAAGAAAAAATGAAGAAAGACAACATTAGACCATAGTGATCACTCATTGATGATGAAACAGAAGCAATTTGCCCTGATAAGTGGCCATGTGGGTGAGCAATTTATAAACTTCTTAATACTAATGCATAGTTATAATATCAATTCATATTATGAGAATATCATCACATAATATTGAACAAAATGCTAGTCAAGACAGGGCATTACTGAAGCTGTTCTGCACAGCCACAGTTCCTTAGAACCTTTATAATAGAGTGTTTATCAAAGACTGTGTCATGCAGCAAGATACAAGAGTAGGCAGACTCCCTTCTTTGTTATTAAATTGTTAAAAGTAATGACACTCTAAAAAATACAAAACCTATTAAGCTGAACAGTGCCTTAAGAAATCTCTCTATCTCATATCTATTTAATTAGTGTTCTACTTGAATTTCTCAACAAAAAATTACAATTTACAAATCTGTCGTATTTTACTACTTGAAGCAGTAGCAAAAGTAGACCATGAAGACATTTTCTCATGGGCCCTTTAAAGAAATAAAGATGAAATTCCAAGGTGAACTCATTTTACCAACCATCTTACTAAGAAACTGATAACCTTATTATTTAAACAGTTGTCAATATTCAGTAAAAATATCAGCTGCATCATAGTCAGCTATACAATTAATGTCTGAAGGATTAAAGGTAGTTTATGTTATAAATCCCTGCCTTAACCAGATGTGTAGCATGCAGAATGTCATTTAGGATTTGAGTTTCTTAGGAATCTATGTCTGCAAATGTGTAATTCAAACAGTTCTTGGTAGAATGAATGACATCTAAACTACTTTATTATGCTAATTTATGTGCAATTTTACTATAGGTTTCCTAGTACTTCCCCGTCATCAAGGCAACTCCCACAATACATCAACAGGCACTCGCAAGACTGAGATGCCAATTTTATGAGTTATAGAACCATGGCTTAAAGCTTTGCTTGGAATAAATCAACTGATCATCATAGAAAATAAGTACACATGCCAACACAGTTTAGTAGTGCAGTTAAACAACTACTTGCATGTTGGTGTAAGAATTTTGGCTAATTACCAGCATCTTTGCCATTTTACTGAAAGTTGAACCCCACTTACCAAAGATTAGAAAGCACTAAAGGGTGAGGAGAGTAATTAGTAATTTACTATCTACTGTATTCACTATTTATTTGGTTACTACTTAATCAATTCAATTGAAGATGTCTAGGCAGTGTGAGCAGAGGAAAATAACAACACTTCACAGTACAGGGTTTACTATGTTATCTAATAAAGCAATGTGCACATTATATTCAAATAAGCAAGAGTTCTAAGTACAAGGTAACAAGTCCTTTGTGGCTTCTGAAATTAGATGATTTCTGTTACCAGGTTAATGAAGTATTCAGTATAATATGTCTAAAACCTGTCTTCATTTTACTTATTATGTGTACAGAAGTATGTCACAACTGCAGCTCATGTGTGCATCTCACACACATATTTTCCTATTTACACTTGCAACACTGTAACAGATGCTTACAAAACTATCAGACATGTCATTTTACTGGATCACCATAGCATAGTGTATCTTATAGCCTAGACAGGAATAATTCAGAAGTAAGAAAGGACCGTGTTTACTTCAAGTGTAACAATGTAGTCTGTAATGCTTCTATTACTTTTTCAACTGGATGTTATTTTTTGTGTTACCTACATTAAAAACAGCTACTCTGTCACTGATTTCACACCTGTTCTTTTCATTTATTTAAAAGAAGTTAGGATTTGTAGATTTTAATAATCCAAAGACCATATTAAATTAGCTTAAAATATACTCCTTGTGCAACTGATATCACACTACAAGCGTTACCTTAACAACAGACAAGCAGGGGATTCCTTAACTGACTATTTCCACATTAAATCTTTCATAACAGATAAGGGAAGCTCTAACTTGTGCACAGAATGTTTCAAATAACAGCATTGTCAGAACCCAGTAATGGAATTCTGTTTATAGTGATTCTGTTTTTTTCCACATTTAAAAATATGGATATCTATGTTACTTTTAAAATGGGAATTTGAAGTGTAGTGAAGTCAGTAAGCCACAGAAACTATGATTAAAATTTTTCAATTCCTATTATGCAACAATGAGGTGAACTAAATATACTATTAATAAAAAGAGAGATGAGAAAAACATTTGTGTATATGTTGTCTCTGTTCTTCCTTTACATATAACTAATTATACTAAAGTGAAAAATAACATTTGAATCTGATTTTCCTCACTGCCCATGAATGATATGTAACTATATTTTTATAAGTCACTCTTCTAAAAACATTTAAAATTATCAGACACAACCACTAGACTTGTGATGAGTATGTTGCCTAAAGTAGAAGTTTAAGAAAAAGTATAAATGTCTTCGAGTATAATAGGCAATATAATAGATAAAATACATACATTTTGAGGTAAAGTCCAGAAGTATATATCTTTGTTGATTCTTTGGGAAATTTGGAAGACTGTGTAGTTTTAGAATCAGTTCTTTGTTTCTTTTTCCTTATATCAGACCAATATTTTTTTCTGGAGATCTTTTCAAGTTGGTGGAAACAGTCCAGTCCATTTCTTCAGGAATTGTAATGACATTATTATTATTGATGAAGGTATAAGCTTTTTCAATGTTGTTAAAGGTTCTCAAGTCATTTGAATAGAAAATTCGGATTCTAGCAGGATATACCATATGCGCTTTTATTTTATTTTGTTTGAGAAGTTTCACTAATGGCCAAGTTTTTTTCCTTGTTTTTAACACTTTTGCAGAATAATCATTGTCAAATCTGATCTGACTCTGTTTATATATTATGGGACTTTTTCTTCAGGCTGTTTTTAAAATGAACTCTTTATCCAAGAAGGACAGGAAAGTACAGTTGTGTACCTACCATAAATGTAGATGTTCGAGTGTATTCACTGTTGCAGTCATTACTCTTGGGTTATCCTGCTGGCAGGCTACCCGCAGTCGGCCAGAATTCCAAAGTCTAGGTCCAGCGTTGGTTGCTGTCACTTCTTCCCTGACGTCAGTGCGCCAGGGGTATAAAAGATGCAGCCGATGCCATTTTCTTCAGTTTTTCTTGCCCCAGATGTCAGGTGCCCCAAATAGGTAGGCTGAAAATATATTAATAAGAAATGCATACACAAAAATAACATTTCCTTCATCTACAAGCAAATACATCAAAAAGGTTGTAAAGGATAGAGTAGTGCAGATAAGTCCCAGCAAGGAGAAGAGGGATGGTGGGTGGATAACCTGGGCTGCAGTCATTATTCTTGGGTTGAATCCCAAAGCTGAGGAGGGCTGGCTGGGCTAAATAGGATTAGGAGAGGCTATGAGGCCCTGCAGAACTGCAGTGGAGAAGCCTGCACTGGACTTAGAGTAGAGAGGCAAGTGGCAGTGATTTGTAAAGGTGTGCACTGAACTCCAAGTTGCAGCCTCTAAGATTTCTTTGGTTGGTACTCCCCTGAGGAAGGCTGCTGAAGTGGCTGCTGCTCTGGTGGAATGAGGCCTAATGCCCTTAGGCACTGATTTGCCATGTTGAGAATAGCAAAAATGGATGCAATGGCCTATCCATTTAGAAATGGTCTGTTTGGAGACAGCCTTTCCTTGTGATCCTGCAGCATATGATACTAAAAGTTACGCAGTCTTTCTGAAAGCTTTAGTTCAGTCCACGTAGAAGCATAACTGCCTGTATATGTCCAAAGAATGCAGAATTTTCTCACCCTTGTTCTGTGGATTTGAGTAAAAGGTAGGCAAGTGAATGGTTTGATTGAGGGCCACACTGGACACCACCTTAGGCATAAATGTAGGGTTTGTCCTCAGAGAAACCCTGTCTGGATGAAAAATGATGAAAGGTTCCACAGCCATGAGTGATTGTAACTCCGAGACTCACCTTGCAGAGGTAATGGCTAGGAGCAGTGCTGTTTTCCAGGATAAGAATTTAATATCCACTGTTGATGCTGGCTCGAAAGGAGGCAGTGTGAGTTTTTCCAAAACAAAATTGAGGTCCCAGGTGGGAATTGGTGCTCTCCTTGGAGGCCTAATGTTTTTTGCCCCTCTGAGGTACTGCCTTATTAAAGGATGAGAAAAGATAGGTGGTTCCGTATTGTAATGTGCAGAAATGGCAGAGGCATGAATCTTAATTGATGAGAAAGAAAGGTCTTTGTTCAGCATCTCAGTCAAGTATTATAAAATCTGAGGAATGTTTGGTACAGACGTGTCAATGCCTTGTTCCTGGTTCCAAGCACAGAATCTCTTCCATTTTTCTGCATAATATTTTCTGGTACTGGGCCTCCTGGCCTCCAAGATAACACCCATAACAGCTTTTGAAAGGGGAGTGTTCAGAATGGCTACATTATCTGCCATGCTGCCAGATTTAAGGTCCTGAGTTGGCTGTGCAGGATATGATTGCTTTGTTGGGTCAGCAAGTGAGAAGTTTGAGGTAATATCCATGCTGGACCTTGAGACAAGCTCTTTAGGATTGGGTACCAGTGCTGGTGTGGCCAGTCCGGTGCAATCAGAATCATTTTTGGCTTCTCTTGTCAGCCCTTTAGGAGTACTCTGGGAAGGAGAGGTAGAGGGGGAAAAGCATATACTGTTAGATTTTTCCAGCTGAATGATAGGGCGTCCACTTTCCATGCTTGCTTGTGGTAAATCCTTGTGCAAAATCTCTGCAATTGACAGTTGTGAGGGGAGGCAAACAGATCTATGTCTGGGCAACCCAATTTACTTATTATCATCCTGAAGACTTGTGGATCCAGTTTCCATTTGTGGGGATCCATGAGGTTTCTGCTTAGTTCGTCTGCCAGAGTATTTGTTTTTCCTGGCAGGAATTGTGCTTGCAGGTGAACTTGAAAAACCAATGCTGTGTCCCATAAGTTCATTGCTTGTCTGCAGAGGGGGTAGGAATGAGTACCTCCCTGCTTGTTTATGTACCATATTACCGTAGTGTTGTCTGTCTTTATCAGTAATTGTCCTGGATGAAGCAGGTCCTTGAAAGCTGTCAGGGCATTTTGAACAGCTAGCATCTCTTTTTGATTGAAGTGAAGATGCATCTGGTTCACAGGCCATGTGCCCTAAATACATTTTCCTGCCATATGGGCCCCCCAGGCATAATCTGATGCATCTATTGTCAGTGTCTGTCTGGCTGTGGGTAAACTGAATGGCAGACCCTTGTTGTGGTGACAGGCTTCTGCCCACCATTGAAACTCCTGTTGTAGGCAGGGAATGAGTGCAATTACTGTATCCAGGCTGTGGCAATGCTGAGTCCAAGCACTTTTCAGATACCATTGTAGTTTTCTCATATGCAGCCTGGTATATGGAATTAGTAGGATGCAGGATGCCATGAAACCCAAGGCATGCAGGATTTTCCTTGCAGATAAGTGGGCTTTTGTTGCCAATTTCTTGAAGTAAGTAGTCAGTTGTTTTTGCTTGTCTGGCGTGAGATAAGCCATCTGGGCAGTTGTATTTAAGCTTGCACCCAGGAATATTATCTCTTGAGAGGGCACTACTTTTGATTTCTTTTCATTTACTGTGTACCCTAGGCCAATTAGTAATCTTTTTACAAACGCCAGATGCTTTAGAAGCATGTCTTTGTTCTCTGCTTGAATTAGGCAGTCATCCAAGTAGGGATATATTTGAATTCCTCCTTGTCTGTAAAACGCAATTACTGGTGCCAGGCATTTTGTAAAGACCCTGGGCGCAGTAGATAAGCCAAAGGGCAGTGCAGAGAATTGGTAATGCATTGAGCCAGCTATGAATCTGAGGTATCTTCTGCAAGATTGTCTGATAGGGACATGCAGGTATGCCTCTTTTAGGTCCAAAGTTACTAGCCAAGCCCTCTTGCCCAGCATGGGCAGTAGCTGCTGAAGAGTCAACATCTTGAATTTTGGAACTTAGTATAGACAGGTCCAGAATTGGTCTCCAGGTTTTGTCCTTCCTGGGTACTAGAAAAAGTCTGGAGTAAAATCCTTGCCCCTGCTCTTGTTGTGGTACTTGCTGAATGGCCCTCATGTCCATGAGGGCTGTAATTTGTTTTTGTGCCTCTGCCCATTGATAGTGTGGCAGGTCTGGCGTGCCCTTTGACCTTGGTAGAGTGTGAAAATGGAACCTGTAGCCTTGGGACACTATGTTCAGAACCCATTTGTCTTGGGTAACTATTTGCCAATTTGATGAAAAAAAGTGCTAGTTTTCCCCCTAAGGGGGCTGTCAAAAGAAAACTTCTTGGAACTGGTAGAGGAAAGTCATTGGGACTGTTTCCTGTAAGGCTATGATTTGTCTTCTCTGCTTTTGGAGGTAGGAGCACCCCGTTGTTTAGGCCTGTATGCACCTTGGGGCTGAGGTCTGCCTCTGGGACGCCTGTATCTGCCTCTTTGTGGTCTGTCTGAGACTGGAAAGGACCAAATTTTTAGAAGGCCAGTTCCTGCTAAACCTGGGTGGCTGTACCTGTAAGAAATCCTTGACTGTCTGCATGGATTTTGCTTTATCCTCCATTTTTTTCAACACCTCTTCTGCTTTAGTACCAAACAAAGTATCATGCTGTAATGGTGCATCTAATAATTTTGCTTTAACATGATCAGGCAGATTTTGTTCCTTTAACCAAGCATGCCTTCTAATAACAGAACCTGTAACAGTGGCCCTGCAAGAGGCCTCCAGTGAATCATAACCACACTGCAAAGTATGCTTTCCCACTTGTTCAGTTGCATGCAATAAATCCTGCAATTCCTTGTTCTCTGAACACTCAGTATTTGTCAACATTTTCTGTTTAAGTACAGACATTAAATATTGCTGATATTTAAGCATATGAAATTAACAATTTAAAGCACTTACAGCCGGGGTGGCAGAGGTGTATACTTTTTCCCCTCATCTGTCTAGAGCCCTAGAATCCCTATCAGAGGGGACAGGGTTTCTTGCAGTGGAAGCCTTAACCTCCTTGGGAACCTGAGAAATAGTTTCTGGGTCAGCAGCGGGGTTTTTATATAGGAATTTATGAGAATCCAGGACCCTGTAGTATCTGTCTGGCTTAGCAGGTGCAGGGGGTAAGGAGTCAGGGGGCAGTCTGGACTCTGAAAATACATCATCTACAATGTCTAGAACAGGTGGAATGGCAAGGGGTCTATGCTGAGGAAGAAGCAGGAAGTCTGAGCCTTTTCTTAGACTCAGAATATTCTTGGCTCTCCCGGTGGAAATGCTCCCTCATAGTATGCAGTGTTTCCCCAAAAGAATAGTCCTCAGGAGGAGAGGCTGAAAGAATGGATTCTTCAGCATCAGAATCATCAGAGGGAAGCATGGAGTAATCCTGTTCAGAAGAGGAATCAGAGGAAATAGATACCTGATCAGAAGAATCATATGCTGTCTCTTGCCTAGGCCTCTTATCAGGAGGGGGATGGGAACCCCTGATCAAAGTAATTAGGTCTTCGGCCATTTTGAGCATCTGTTTTTTAGGCAGGGAAGTCTGAATAGGAGAATGCTGTACTTGTTTCTTTGTCTTTAGAGCTGCTTTAGTCTTTGTCTTTGAAGCTGAGGATGGCTTAATATATAGTTGTGTAGGTCTGAAGACACCCTCAGAAGCCGATGCCTGCTCAGCAGCTCCGGAGCCATCTGAGGGATTGATTTCTGAGTGTCCAATACATTGAGTTTCCAGAGGCCCAGTCGGCTCCACGTGGGAGACGGTAGTGGCCTGTGGCTCTGAGGTAGCGGGCGCCAGGGGCTGCGAAAGTGCCTCACTGAGAACTGGCGAACTGGCGACTGGCCTAGAAGAGGCTTCGTCATCGGTTTTGGACCTCGAATGCCTATCCTTGTCCTTGCAGTTTTTTGTAAACTCCGGTTGTCGGCTGTTCCGCCGGCATTATATAATTAAATCTTCGGCCAAAGTAATGAAATGCAAAATCGAACCAACTCTTGATAGTGCGTTGGTTGAATCTAGCACAAAACCAACAGCTAGCAAAGTTGTGATCAGGGCCTAGGCAAGGAATACAGTAAGAGTAAAAATCCTTATGAGGTATTTGTTTCCCACAAGAAATACAATTGTTAACTTTTTCTGACATCGGTCTGGAGCAAGAAAAAAGTTTCCCCAATGGGGTACTTAGCTGTAATGAAGACTTTGGTTCTGAAATTCAGATTTGAAAATCTCAGGAGTTGGCTGACCGGCACTTGCGAACTGCTTTTGCTTCTGGCACCGCGCGGCAAGAAAGACTGGAGAAAATGGCGTCAGCTGCATCTTTTATACCCCTGGCGCACTGACATCAGGGAAGAAGCAACAGCAACTGACGCCGGACCTAGACTTTGGAATTCTGGCCGATTGCGGGTAGCCTGCCAGCAGGATAACCCAAGAGTAATGACTGCAACAGTGAAACACGATGAACATCTTTACCACAATTGATCTTGGTGGTGCATTAGGTGAAGAGGGTATAGATTTTCCTATGGCTCTGTGAGCTCTTTCTATTCCATTTGATATCCCCTCTTTTAAATCAAGCACTTCAAGAAGCCATGAATTCAAAAAAGGTGATGATGTCTTCTCCCTCAGTTTTTTTCTGGAAGGCCAAATATTCTTATATTAGTTCTCCTCTCCCTATTCTCTAAATCATCCACTTTATTAGGTAACCAGTTATTTTGGTGATATAAGAATTCTGTCTAATTTTCTTCTTCTTTGAGTCTTCCATCTATGTCATTTAGTGATGTCTCCATATCAAGTAATTTACTTTGTTGCTGCTGCAGTATTTCTTTTAGTTCATCTGTTTGCTTTTGGCAGTTTTCCTTGAGACTTTCCAAATTATCAGTGAATCTATCCATTTTCAATGACAGTTCATGTAATGTGGAATACATCAGTTCTATCTCCTTCTTCAGAGTGGTTTCTGAGTGAGAATTCTTTAAACTGGCCATTCACAAACAGCTGTGTTGTTCTCCAGAATATTTTGACAGGAAAAACTCAATAATATTTCTTGAAATTTGGTAGAGTTGTAGTTCTTAAGTTCCTTAATATTTTTTTTCTATTTCTGGTTAATGAAAATAATTTTTCCCTGTTTTCTAGTACTGTTTTGTGGAGCTCTAAAAAATGCTGCTTATCTGTTTGCCGTCTAGGCTCCGCCCCCTAGGCAATTTATTCTTCAAGTGCAACAGGCACTTTATTTGTAGATGAAACAATGAAATATAGTTGTTTGCTAGCTGCAACCTCTTCATTAGTTACAGATATTCTCCTTAATGTGGAATTATTTAGATGACTTTTCCATTTTCTTTGAATCTGGGTTTCAGTGCTGTTTCAATGAATGTGAGTTTCAAGGGCAGAGAAGTTTTAATGCTAAGTCTATTTTCATTGTGAGACTGTATTGCTTTGTTTAGCAGATGTGTATTAGTGTTTGTGCTATAAAATGTAAAATAAAAGTTTTGCAATAAATAAAATAAACCAAACGACTAAAGGGTTTTAGCCATGGTGGTTGGTCTGTATTATATTCTTTGGCTTTAAAATAAAAGCTTTAAATGAATGCCAAATAATCATTGTAGAAGTAAAGCAGTATGCAGATTACAGTGTTTATGGTAAATGGGGCAAATAGCCAAGTAATGAAAAATTGGGGTGGCTACAGGGTGGGAGAGCTGTGTATGGGGGCCCTATTCGACCATGATATTGTGAGGGGGGGAAGGGCAGCAAACTGAAAGACAGCCCCAGGTGGCACAAACTTTAGCTATGCCACTGATCAGTAGGCCATGAATAATGACTTTTGGAGGTCCTAGCAACCTATAATATTCTTTTGCTAAAATTAGACTATTGCCTACCATTAAATGCCCTACTTTTACCACAAAATCCACATACTGCAAGTCACCAAAAACAAAATCATATGGTTCATCTTCTTCTCCCTTCCCAGTGAACATCATTAGTACACATTTAAAAAAATGGTTGCCATTTACTATAGGGTCTGTGGCCATATTTTGGTTGTCTGTTCTTCAATTTGCATTTGAAAGCAGGTGTCCCACAATTCCATTCGAGTGAGTGGGACTACATAATTATGTACGCAAATTTTATTTTAATCAGAGTACAGATTTGTACCTATTTGTCATGGACCTTTGTACAGAGTTTTGATGTTTTCAGGTTGAGAGGTATGATCCAGCTGTAGATTTCTCAGTTCGGGATGCATCCTGATGTCATCTGGGAATGGACTGAGTTATTTTGCTGTATGTTTTGTTGACACAGCTGCTACCAAAATGTCTCCAGGTTCAGTAGGCCATATCTTAGTTGCATCACATGTAACTATTTTGTTGCATGTCTTGCGGACACAGCTGCTGCCAGGCTGTTTCCAGTTTCAGTGGACTGTAGTTTGTAACTGTCTTCTCATCAGTGGCGAATTTAGGCATGGGCGCAGGGGCGCGCGCCGGCCCCTTTTTAAACTTGCTTGTTTTTTTTTTTTAAATAAGTTGCCTCTTTAATCCTGTCACCAAACTCATGCCAGCCCCTTTTTAAACTTGCTTTTTTTTTTAAGTAAGCTACCTCTTTAATCCCATCACCAAATGCACCTATACGGAGATGCGATTGGAGGTTGCAGTCAGATGATTTTGTTTTTTTTATAACAATCCACCTCCAACTGCATCTCTGTTGTAATTTAGGCGGGTTGGAGAGAGCTGTGATAGGCTATAGATATCAGATATCAAGGACGAAGGCTAAGAAGAAAACGTGTGTGTAGGATCAAGGAGAAACTATGCTGGGTATTGCTGCAGCGCTCTTACTTTACGTATTTGTCCTGAAATCAGCCCTAAGAAAGGTATATTTGTATACAGACTAAAAGTACTTTAAAATTCTTCGTCTCCCTGCACACATTTGTTAGAGGGTCTAACTGTGTTACTGAAACTGGTACATTGAACATAAACACTAAACCATACTTGGACAAAGCTTGACATAACAGAGGGCAAAAGCTCCAAATCGGTAATCTTACAAACGTAGAAAGTTGATAGAATAAAAGGCTTTGCATTAGCACTATTTAACAAATATGAAGTTTGAAACTCAAATGGTTATTATTATTTGGTGACTTTAATCCTCGCATATTTGCCCCCCCCCCCGGAAAAAGATTTTGCGAGGAACAGACCAAAATATGAGGCAAAATTTATAAAATTGAGTGGTGTGGTGTAAATACCTTAATGTGTGCTTAGTAAAGGTTCAGTGACAATGTTACTGCATGTTCTGAAAAAATAATACGCAAGCAGGACTATTCTGAAGCAGACTCTGGAGTACCATAACGCAGTGTATCACCCGCGACTTTTGCAAAGAAACAGCGGGGCATTTTGTTTCTTTATTTCTTCTTCCTACAGCAAAGAAATAAAAGGTAGAAGAAAGCGCATGCTCTAAATCACACTAACATTTGTCAGGATACTCAAAACGTTTGTAGCAGCTGCTTTGAGTATGGCACCAATTGTAGCAAACAGTATTGAACTCAGTCTGATCTGCGTCTGTACATTTCACTCCTTTTCCATTATTTGTTTGTTAATATGAGTACTATAAATCTGGACTGACTCTGTAAAGGTTCAGCTACAATACAGCTGCCACTGTAGCCTGCATATTCTGTAGCGTCCCCAGCCTAAAGGAAGAAACAAAGCCCACTATTATTGTTAGGTACTTGCATATTTCTGTCTCGTCACTCCAAAGTCAGCCGTTCAATCCTGACTGCTCAGTATCTCGCGCATTCTCTATTTGCCTCTACGCGTTTTTACTCCATTGGTTTCCTTAGAAACTACGTCTGTCCTATGCCTCTCAACTATACAGATTATAGTAACCAACACTGCGGAGCTGTAAAAACAACATAATAAGGGTATATTTATTGGATAAGAGTCAATTGTTGAAAAAAGTTTGTGTCAGACAGTTTTTCAATTGACCAGAAATCCGGACTCCTTTAAAAGTTTACTCACCAGAGTTTGTGATTTCGTAGTTGTGAGATTTTCCATGTGCAGCTTTGGAAATGACAGCTGCGTTACTCGAACTTGGTGAAGATTCACAACTTACCTGTCACTCATTTGACTCGTGCTTTTGACCGTTCTCTTGTAAATTGTTTTAATGAGGGGGTTGCACTAAGTCAATAATAGAAGGTATTGATGTTTTACTTATTGTTTGGAAATAACGTAAGTGGCGAGTAAAATATATATACATTATCCCTGATTTTGAGCTTCTGTCAGGGCATTGTCCTTGATTTGTGAGCAAAGAGGTTGAGTTAGAATTCAAAATAAACTTAAATGGGGAATTCTCGTATAGTGGGTTAATTATTTTATGTGAGTTTACTCAGTAAGTGGACTGTTAAGCATACATTTTAATGTCTTAATTTTTGCATAATATGTTTTCACTGTCACTTGCCAGTTGTTGTTTTTTCTAGTAGATGACTGAGGATTACAGTCAGTATTGCTAGACATAAGAATTTCATACTTATTAGAAAAAGTGTGTTAATGTAAAACCTAATACAAAGCCTGTTGAGAATCATAGTAATATTTAAAAGTCTTTTTGATTTTTAGGCATTTGCTTTCCTATTATTTTTGACTTTGTAACTGATTTTTTGAGCAAAAAAAAGTTGAGAGTTATGCTATGGTGGTCAGTTGATCCTTTAACAGCCACAACTCCAGGCTCATTTGAGGCATAGTAAAAGTCACGGATACAGTAGAGTAAACAACTAAAATGGCAAACTGAACTGTCAACTAGTGAATGTCAGTATTTTCAGTAGTGAAAGCAGAATAAAATGGTTAATTACAGTAATTTTGACATGAGTATTTACAGTTTGAAGATTAGAATTCTAAGAAGGTCAAACAAGTTATTTTTAAATGCGATTAAAGATCAAGGACTAAACATTTTCACCAAACTTTGGTTTTCAGTAAATTGTTTCACATGCAAATATAGTATGTGAACACTCTCGTGCAGATAAACTTTTTTTTTTAAGTAGTAATCAAAAAAAAAATACCCTTTACTACTGTCACCTTCCAAGGAAGTGTTCTAAAAATGTCAATTGATTTCCTTCATTAATTTACATGTGGAAGCAGGTTATATTTACTTTACTGATTTGAACAGCATTAAGTGCTGACAATGGAAGTTGAAGGGACATTGATGGTTGTAAAAAAATGAAATCTAGGAATTATACCTATTAGTTTTAAGTGTAATCTCAAATCTTTGCTGTAATTTAATTATGATGTTTTTAGCTTCTATTTGTCTGAAAATCTTACATTTTGCCAGTGTCCGTACAGTCCAAATTTGGGATTTACCAGCATTTTCCCAGAAAAATGGAAACTCAAGGGACCCTGGTAAATTGGTAGTAAAGTATCAATGATAGGATGACAATTGGCCAATTGATTTGCAGTTATCACATTAAAAGTAACAACATTTTCCACTCAATTATGCAAGTATATCCTGCTTCACTGTGGTAATTAATGCAGGATGTTGGCAGTGGGGGCATTTTTATAACTCTACTGTTGTGGACAGGCGTTTTAAAGGGTGTATTTTAAAAGTAATACCTATTAAATAAACTAACAAAAGACTCTGCATGCATGAAGATGTATGTGAAAAGTTTTTAAGAAAAAGCTTTGAGTGCAATCTTTAAGTATTATATTTGTAGCAATATAATTTGACTGAATTCACTTACTCTAGAAGAAACCTCTACATCTCTTATCCTGTATGAGAGTCTTTTTGCTTTCTTTTAAAATTTCATATATTTGTTGGTTTATGATATTTTGTGGAATGTTATTCAATGGTGGACCTATTTTTGAAAATGTTTGACTTGCCTATAGCTAGTCCAAATGCAGGTAGTTTTTTGAGAGAGAGAGAACCGTTGTTTCTGATTACTAAGGTTACCATCTTTTCATTTGCCCAGAAGTAGGGCATGTAGTGCGGAAATGTGAGACTTTTGCAGCACATGCTGTATCCTAAGTCAATGAAGACTCTTTCACTTGTAGAAAAATAAAGTCACAGATGTGTGGAATTTTTTTTGTCATGTTAAGGTCTTTCAGATATAGTATTTTTTTGCATTATTTAGAAGAACATTTAAAACACATTTTATCCTTGGGTAATAGAAAACTTCCATTTTTCATGCCACCAACAGGACATAGTTTCCCATATCAAAACTGCCATGCAAATAAAGGGACAGGTTCCTAACTGCACTCATTCAGATAAAGTCTTAATTGACAGGTTATTCCTGTTTATGTTGAGAGCTCCCTTTATAAATGATCTTTAGACAGCCATATATTTGGCTCAGTAGCATATATTCTGAAAACTTCAAACTTGGTTCATTTTCACTGTAAAGCATTCATATAAACAACAGTTAACTGTTTCAGGGCCTTAGGTTGGTATATACTGGAGAGGCATAAAGTAGGGTGGAGATAAGGTGGGAATTTGCTATTGAAATCTTTGCTGCTTTGGTGAGAAATTGTTTATTTCTGAATAACGCTCCTAGTTTTTTGTGGACTTTTTTTATGGTCATGGATATGTGAATGTCAAATTTTAGTTTATTGTCTATTTCTACTCCTAGCAATTTGGTGTGTTCAGTTGGGTATATAGTGGTGTTGTCTTTTGCTGTGATGTTAATGAGAGTTGTTTTGAGTATGTTTGGTGGGTTGGAAGATGAGTAGTTTAGTTTTGTTTGGGTTGAGTATTAATTGGGCATCGGATAACCATGTTTCAACAGAGGAAAAGGCTTCCTGTGTGACTTTTTGCAGTTTGGGTAGGGACTGGGCTGAGCAGATGGTTGAGTCATCTGTGTATTGGATGAGTGTGCCATGTTTGGTGGCAGAGGCTAGATTATTGGTGTAAACAGAGAAAATTAGGGGACCAAGGATGGATCCTTGGGGAACCCCTATGGAGACAGGTAGTTGGGGAGATATGTCATTCTGCCATACAACGGATTGTTGGCGGTCAGACAGGTAACTCTGAAACCAGTTGGTGACTGATTGTGAGAAGGATAGGTTATTGAGGACAGAGATAAGTTGTTTGTGTGGGACCATGTCAAATGCTTTAGATAGGTCTAGGAAAGTAGCAGAGGAGAGATATCCATTGTTTTTATGCTGAAGGATAGTGTTAGTAAAGGAGAATAAGGCAGTGGTGGTGCTATGGTTTGGTCGGAAACCATGCTGAGTACTGGAAAGGAGGTTGTTAGTAAGGAGGTAGTGTGAGACCTGAGAGTGTATGCATCTCTCTAGTATTTTGGAGAGTGGAGAGAGAATAGCTATGGGGCGGTAATTGGTTAGTTCTGCAGAGGGTCCGCCTTTGTGGAGGGGAATTATATGTGAGACTTTCCACAATGTGGGAACGTAACTTTCTGACAGAGATCGGTTAATCAAGATGGATACTGGGTAGGCAAGAGCATCAGCTGCGATTTGTAGGTATTCACTTGGAAGGTTGTTTGCTGCTAATTTGGTGGGTTTAAGTTTAGTTAAGAGTTTTTTATGTTGGAGGTAGGTACAGGAGAAAAAGAGAAGGCAGTGTGGAGATTACTAGTTGAAGGTGTGGGTTGGAGGGGAGGGGGGGGTTGTGTTGTTTAGCTAGTGATAGTATGGTTTGGGTGAAGTGTGTGTTGAATGCACTTTGCTGTTTTATTCACATTTCTTTTTCTGTCAGGTTAACTATTCACTATTTATGCCTCTGATTTCAAATAACTTTTGAGTTTTGAGATTGTTGCTAGTTCTTTGAATCTTGGGAGAGATCCCAAGTGTTTTATCATTTCAGCTTTTAAATGCTGCCCATTGTCTTCTGGAATACCAGAATGACTTTGTTAGGACTTTGGTTTGCATAGTTGCCTTTAATTTT
Source organism: Protopterus annectens (assembly GCF_019279795.1). Lineage (NCBI taxonomy): Eukaryota > Metazoa > Chordata > Ceratodontiformes > Protopteridae > Protopterus > Protopterus annectens. Next base: position 918,838,434 of record NC_056731.1, read on the forward strand.
ACTCTTTTGTATAATTTTTAGTTCAGGGGAATGAAATGTCACTAATGTATTTTTAGCATATTGTAGGTTACTATTACAGAAGACTTCAGTCTTTACTTTGTGATGTCATGGTGATGTCATTGATTTTTTTTTACTATAGTTTCATACATAAAGCACATTAAGTATGGCAAAATAGTTATAGGGGTAAAGTGTGATGACAGAAAACTGCACAACGGAGAGAGGGCTGTATCTCATGTGTTGGAAATGGTACACATACTTCCCTAAGTGGTACCATCTACCAATATCTAAATGTCAACTACAAATGGCAAACATTTCAGCATGGTTGTCTGTTACCAATGCAATGTAAGTTTCTGCCTCTGGCACATTTGTCTCATTTTTGTTTGATTTCTCGCTGTTTTCTTCTCGCTTTCCCACATTCTCGATTCCTAGTGTTTATTTAATGTAGTAGAGCTTTAATAGTTATATTTTAATGCAACATCATTTAGGCAGTTTTATTTGAATGCCTCTGTGTTGTTCAACCAAGAAGAAGGGATATTGCACGTTTCTATACATAACCTGCATTCAGTGTAGAAAGCTGGTTGCTTTAAAAATATAATGGTCTCTTGAAAAGGCTCTGATGTGATGTCAGAATTAAATAAATTCATATTTAAATAGTGATAGCAATCCTATATCATACCAATATGGTGTGGCAAAATGGGCCTATTACAATGCTGTTTTTGATGCTTTATTGTATTTTATTTGCTAATTGGTAAAAGATGCTGGTCCCGAGACCCTTTTTAGTCACAAAAGTAGTTATATTAGTTTATAAAAAGTCATCATGTCTTGCAAATATAGGAAATACAAATTAAATGTGACCAGTGCATAGCTAATACTGGACGCTGACATAGGTTGATAGTAAAATATATAAAATTGCACATAAACATAATATTATACAGTCTTATTAATATGCACCTGAGTCCGAAATTAACATTATTAATATACATCAGCAGTAGGGGATTATATAGCAAGTAGTATGAAACTGTTGTAGAGTTGAAATTCCTCCCACTAGATCCCCAGCTGCTTCTGCCAGGTAGTCCCAGAGCTAACCCTAGATTTTGGTGGGCCTCCCAAAGTTTTGTGGAGTCAGTCTTTCACTGATCATTTGTAATGCATGGGGAATGTATCCCATAGGGAAACATGGGAAATAAGCCAAGATCCATCAGGCATGTCAGTTTATCAACAGACCCTAAACCTATTGCTTGTCCCAGAGAGTCTGGGACAACTCTTACTTTGAGAACGTGATGTGCGCTATCCCATATGATAACTTTGAAGCCTGGGCAGTTATACCGAAGAGGGTATTATTATCTACTCTAGAATATGTCTCACCACTCTTCACTGACATACCCTTCTCCACCTACAGCTGACTGCATGTTGTCCCATAAAAATATCTGTAGCTCTCTTGTACAAGCTCTCAAACATGAACACTGCCATGTCTCACTCCCCAAAACTAAACTTCTCCCAGTCACTTGGGGGGAATCTAGCTTGCTATTCCCTAACCTGTAAAAGTCCACCCTCAACTCTTAAATATTAAACCATTCCATCTCTAGCTCACTAACTATGCAAACACAAATGCCACTACAGCCATTTAGAATGTTGCACCACATCCTGCTCACCTTGTGATCTAATAGTTTGGAATTCACTGCCGGTTGTTGTTAGAAACTTATCCTCAAATCTAAGTCTAACCTTGGCAGATTCTGTTTTAATGAGCTGAAGTGCAGCTGTTCTTACTGCTCACTTAGAATAAGATTGCTATTGATATCAGTTGTTGCTTGACTCTGCCTTTACTTATATTGCACCATTGGGACTGGTTTACATTTACAAGCCTGCAACTAATGTTATATACTTATTTACTAGTTATACTTCTACTTGTCTGCTACTGGCAGCACTGTGTATTAGCTTATTTTGCATTATAACCAATCATGAAAAATGACCTTGGGTCCGGTCCACTCATAATATTTGAACAAATAAATTATAAAATAAAACAGCACAGTTTTGCTTAACTTAATATGAACATGCAGTGTTTCACTATTCCACTACAGTGTCTCTTCAAGATGTCAGGTTGCAGGATGTGTTATGAATAATTATGGCTTTATGGTTAAAGTAACTTGCTGCTGATAAATAATGCTTTAAAGGCCTGAGTTTGATAACCCAAATGTAAACCAAGTTACTTAATCACAATAATGTCCCTGTGTTTTCTTATGTAAGAACAATTTGCTCTTCTGGGTCTTAGCCAGTTATATAAATAAATGCAACCATGTCTGCACTGTCTTATTCCAATCTTGAGTGAGCTACAACAGAGCTTAAAGCACCTCATGTTGCAGAAAAGTTGACAGGCGGCAAACTCACTTAAGTATACAAAACTGGATAAACCTGGAGAGGTCTAGAAACAGAAAAAGGAGGAAAACAAATTAATTTCTGCTCTTAAAACTATGCTGTGTCAATTCCCTTCATATTAACCAGTACTGCCATAATGCTTCATTTACCACCTTTATTTTGAAATTGTTCTAACTTAAGCATCTTGCAAGTTACCGATATATAATATGATAAGCACAGTGCAACACTCACTCTTTTTGATAAGCACAGTGCAACACTCCCTCTTTTTAATTTAAATATGTAATTGTCAGTGTTCTACATCAATTGATTCTTCTAATATGAAGCTATGATGACTTAAGGACTGCATTAATTGATGGAAAGCTCCAGTGTCTCACACCTTGCAGCACATTTGCCTTCTTTTATTTAAAGTTATAATGTTCCTCTTATCCCTCACACTCACTGCTTTCTAATTTAATACTCTAGTTGCACTCCCTCTTAGATGTACAGCCTTCTTGGTACCATGGCAAAGAATACAATTCTTGTTATTGACAGTGAGCACTTAACTGCAATTATTCTCAACCTCTTTAAGCTGATGTAAAGATATCAATCCTTCTGTATACATCAGCAAAAGTATTGTAGACAAACCATTCGCAACTGCTATATAGTTTATATATGCAAGCAAAGGACAAAAGAAGGAAACCAGAGATGTTTTAATGAACTTATATGCCAGTCAAATACCTTCATGTTCTCACTTAATATTGTTCTGAGAAGAAATGCACTTAAAATTTTTTTACATTTTGGCACTAGGTTGTACATGCAATATGATGAATAATAATTCCAGTACACTACATTTTCTTCAAGATTTCCTCATTTTTTTACTGTTTTACAGTTGCAGAAACAGAACAGTAAAGCTGAAAAGTAACAGAATCTGTTTTTGTTTTTCACTCGGCTTTAGCTTCATCCCTTTACTCACCATCTTGATTCTCTCCTGGCCACCACACTGATGCAGTCATTCCCCTTGCTGAAAGCCCTAAGGCTCATTCATTCCTTGGAGGTGAGGTGTGAGTGGACCAGGAGCAGGCATGTCATCCATTCACTGCATTCATTTCCCCTTGCTGAAAGCCCTAAGGCTCATTCATTCCTTGGAGGTGAGGTGTGAGTGGACCAGGAGCAGGCATGTCATCCATGCACTGCATTCATTTCCCTTGCTGAAAGCCCTAAGGCTCATTCATTCCTTGGAGGTGAGGTGTGAGTGGACCAGGAGCAGGCATGTCATCCATGCACTGCATTCATTTCCCTTGCTGAAAGCCCTAAGGCTCATTCATTCCTTGGAGGTGAGGTGTGAGTGGACCAGGAGCAGGCATGTCATCCATGCACTGCATTCATTTCCCCTTGCTGAAAGCCCTAAGGCTCATTCATTCCTTGGAGGTGAGGTGTGAGTGGACCAGGAGCAGGCATGTCATCCATGCACTGCATTCATTTCCCTTGCTGAAAGCCCTAAGGCTCATTCATTCCTTGGAGGTGAGGTGTGAGTGGACCAGGAGCAGGCATGTCATCCATGCACTGCATTCATTTCCCCTTGCTGAAAGCCCTAAGGCTCATTCATTCCTTGGAGGTGAGGTGTGAGTGGACCAGGAGCAGGCATGTCATCCATGCACTGCATTCATTTCTCCTTGCTGAAAGCCCTAAGGCTCATTCATTCCTTGGAGGTGAGGTGTGAGTGGACCAGGAGCAGGCAAGTCATCCATGCAATGCATTCATTTCCCTTGCTGAAAGCCCTAAGGCTCATTCATTCCTTGGAGGTGAGGTGTGAGTGGACCAGGAGCAGGCATGTCATCCATGCACTGCATTCATTTCCCCTTGCTGAAAGCCCTAAGGCTCATTCATTCCTTGGAGGTGAGGTGTGAGTGGACCAGGAGCAGGCATGTCATCCATGCACTGCATTCATTTCCCCTTGCTGAAAGCCCTAAGGCTCATTCATTCCTTGGAGGTGAGGTGTGAGTGGACCAGGAGCAGGCATGTCATCCATGCACTGCATTCATTTCCCCTTGCTGAAAGCCCTAAGGCTCATTCATTCCTTGGAGGTGAGGTGTGAGTGGACCAGGAGCAGGCATGTCATCCATGCACTGCATTCATTTCCCTTGCTGAAAGCCCTAAGGCTCATTCATTCCTTGGAGGTGAGGTGTGAGTGGACCAGGAGCAGGCATGTCATCCATGCACTGCAGTCATTTCCCTTGCTGAAAGCCCTAAGGCTCATTCATTCCTTGGAGGTGAGGTGTAAGTGGACAAGCAGCAGGCATGTCATCCATGCACTGCATTCATTATCCCTTGCTGAAAGCCCTAAGGCTCATTCATTCCTTGGAGGTGAGGTGTGAGTGGACCAGGAGCAGGCATGTCATCCATGCACTGCATTCATTTCCCCTTGCTGAAAGCCCTAAGGCTCATTCATTCCTTGGAGGTGAGGTGTGAGTGGACCAGGAGCAGGCATGTCATCCATGCACTGCATTCATTTCCCCCTTGCTGAAAGCCCTAAGGCTCATTCATTTCTTGGAGGTGAGGTGTGAGTGGACCAGGAGCAGGCATGTCATCCATGCACTGCATTCATTTCCCCTTGCTGAAAGCCCTAAGGCTCATTCATTTCTTGGAGGTGAGGTGTGAGTGGACCAGGAGCAGGCATGTCATCCATGCACTGCATTCATTTCCCCTTGCTGAAAGCCCTAAGGCTCATTCATTCCTTGGAGGTGAGGTGTGAGTGGACCAGGAGCAGGCATGTCATCCATGCACTGCATTCATTTCCCTTGCTGAAAGCCCTAAGGCTCATTCATTCCTTGGAGGTGAGGTGTGAGTGGACCAGGAGCAGGCATGTCATCCATGCACTGCATTCATTTCCCCCTTGCTGAAAGCCCTAAGGCTCATTCATTCCTTGTAGGTGAGGTGTGAGTGGACCAGGAGCAGGCATGTCATCCATGCACTGCATTCATTTCCCTTGCTGAAAGCCCTAAGGCTCATTCATTCCTTGGAGGTGAGGTGTGAGTGGACCAGGAGCAGGCATGTCATCCATGCACTGCATTCATTTCCCTTGCTGAAAGCCCTAAGGCTCATTCATTCCTTGGAGGTGAGGTGTGAGTGGACCAGGAGCAGGCATGTCATCCATGCACTGCATTCATTTCCCCTTGCTGAAAGCCCTAAGGCTCATTCATTCCTTGGAGGTGAGGTGTGAGTGGACCAGGAGCAGGCATGTCATCCATGCACTGCATTCATTTCCCCTTGCTGAAAGCCCTAAGGCTCATTCATTCCTTGGAGGTGAGGTGTGAGTGGACCAGGAGCAGGCATGTCATCCATGCACTGCATTCATTTCCCTTGCTGAAAGCCCTAAGGCTCATTCATTCCTTGGAGGTGAGGTGTGAGTGGACCAGGAGCAGGCATGTCATCCATGCACTGCATTCATTTCCCTTGCTGAAAGCCCTAAGGCTCATTCATTCCTTGGACCTGAGGTGTGAGTGGACCATGAGCACGCATGTCATCCATTCACTGCATTCATTTCCCTTGCTGAAAGCCCTAAGGCTCATTCATTCCTTGGAGGTGAGGTGTGAGTGGACCAGGAGCAGGCATGTCATCCATGCACTGCATTCATTCCCCTTGCTGAAAGCCCTAAGGCTCATTCATTCCTTGGAGGTGAGGTGTGAGTGGACCAGGAGCAGGCATGTCATCCATGCACTGCATTCATTTCCCCTTGCTGAAAGCCCTAAGGCTCATTCATTCCTTGGAGGTGAGGTGTGAGTGGACCAGGAGCAGGCATGTCATCCATGCACTGCATTCATTTCCCCTTGCTGAAAGCCCTAAGGCTCATTCATTCCTTGGAGGTGAGGTGTGAGTGGACCAGGAGCAGGCATGTCATCCATGCACTGCATTCATTTCCCTTGCTGAAAGCCCTAAGGCTCATTCATTCCTTGGAGGTGAGGTGTGAGTGGACCAGGAGCAGGCATGTCATCCATGCACTGCATTCATTTCCCCTTGCTGAAAGCCCTAAGGCTCATTCATTCCTTGGAGGTGAGGTGTGAGTGGACCAGGAGCAGGCATGTCATCCATGCACTGCATTCATTTCCCCTTGCTGAAAGCCCTAAGGCTCATTCATTCCTTGGAGGTGAGGTGTGAGTGGACCAGGAGCAGGCATGTCATCCATGCACTGCATTCATTGCCCTTGCTGAAAGCCCTAAGGCTCATTCATTCCTTGGAGGTGAGGTGTGAGTGGACCAGGAGCAGGCATGTCATCCATGCACTGCATTCATTGCCCTTGCTGAAAGCCCTAAGGCTCATTCATTCCTTGGAGGTGAGGTGTGAGTGGACCAGGAGCAGGCATGTCATCCATGCACTGCATTCATTTCCCCTTGCTGAAAGCCCTAAGGCTCATTCATTCCTTGGAGGTGAGGTGTGAGTGGACCAGGAGCAGGCATGTCATCCATGCACTGCATTCATTTCCCTTGCTGAAAGCCCTAAGGCTCATTCATTCCTTGGAGGTGAGGTGTGAGTGGACCAGGAGCAGGCATGTCATCCATGCACTGCATTCATTTCCCTTGCTGAAAGCCCTAAGGCTCATTCATTCCTTGGAGGTGAGGTGTGAGTGGACCAGGAGCAGGCATGTCATCCATGCACTGCATTCATTTCCCTTGCTGAAAGCCCTAAGGCTCATTCATTCCTTGGAGGTGAGGTGTGAGTGGACCAGGAGCAGGCATGTCATCCATGCACTGCATTCATTTCCCCTTGCTGAAAGCCCTAAGGCTCATTCATTCCTTGGAGGTGAGGTGTGAGTGGACCAGGAGCAGGCATGTCATCCATGCACTGCATTCATTTCCCTTGCTGAAAGCCCTAAGGCTCATTCATTCCTTGGAGGTGAGGTGTGAGTGGACCAGGAGCAGGCATGTCATCCATGCACTGCATTCATTTCCCTTGCTGAAAGCCCTAAGGCTCATTCATTCCTTGGAGGTGAGGTGTGAGTGGACCAGGAGCAGGCATGTCATCCATGCACTGCATTCATTTCCCTTGCTGAAAGCCCTAAGGCTCATTCATTCCTTGGAGGTGAGGTGTGAGTGGACCAGGAGCAGGCATGTCATCCATGCACTGCATTCATTTCCCTTGCTGAAAGCCCTAAGGCTCATTCATTCCTTGGAGGTGAGGTGTGAGTGGACCAGGAGCAGGCATGTCATCCATGCACTGCATTCATTTCCCTTGCTGAAAGCCCTAAGGCTCATTCATTCCTTGGAGGTGAGGTGTGAGTGGACCAGGAGCAGGCATGTCATCCATGCACTGCATTCATTTCCCCTTGCTGAAAGCCCTAAGGCTCATTCATTCCTTGGAGGTGAGGTGTGAGTGGACCAGGAGCAGGCATGTCATCCATGCACTGCATTCATTTCCCTTGCTGAAAGCCCTAAGGCTCATTCATTCCTTGGAGGTGAGGTGTGAGTGGACCAGGAGCAGGCATGTCATCCATGCACTGCATTCATTTCCCTTGCTGAAAGCCCTAAGGCTCATTCATTCCTTGGAGGTGAGGTGTGAGTGGACCAGGAGCAGGCATGTCATCCATGCACTGCATTCATTTCCCTTGCTGAAAGCCCTAAGGCTCATTCATTCCTTGGAGGTGAGGTGTGAGTGGACCAGGAGCAGGCATGTCATCCATGCACTGCATTCATTTCCCTTGCTGAAAGCCCTAAGGCTCATTCATTCCTTGGAGGTGAGGTGTGAGTGGACTAGGAGCAGGCATATCATCCATGCACTGCATTCATTTCCCCTTGCTGAAAGCCCTAAGGCTCATTCATTCCTTGGAGGTGAGGTGTGAGTGGACCAGGAGCAGGCATGTCATCCATGCACTGCATTCATTTCCCTTGCTGAAAGCCCTAAGGCTCATTCATTCCTTGGAGGTGAGGTGTGAGTGGACCAGGAGCAGGCATGTCATCCATGCACTGCATTCATTTCCCTTGCTGAAAGCCCTAAGGCTCATTCATTCCTTGGAGGTGAGGTGTGAGTGGACCAGGAGCAGGCATGTCATCCATGCACTGCATTCATTTCCCCTTGCTGAAAGCCCTAAGGCTCATTCATTCCTTGGAGGTGAGGTGTGAGTGGACCAGGAGCAGGCATGTCATCCATGCACTGCATTCATTTCCCCTTGCTGAAAGCCCTAAGGCTCATTCATTCCTTGGAGGTGAGGTGTGAGTGGACCAGGAGCAGGCATGTCATCCATGCACTGCATTCATTTCCCTTGCTGAAAGCCCTAAGGCTCATTCATTCCTTGGAGGTGAGGTGTGAGTGGACCAGGAGCAGGCATGTCATCCATGCACTGCATTCATTTCCCTTGCTGAAAGCCCTAAGACTCATTCATTCCTTGGAGGTGAGGTGTGAGTGGACCAGGAGCAGGCATGTCATCCATGCACTGCATTCATTTCCCTTGCTGAAAGCCCTAAGGCTCATTCATTCCTTGGAGGTGAGGTGTGAGTGGACCAGGAGCAGGCATGTCATCCATGCACTGCATTCATTTCCCTTGCTGAAAGCCCTAAGGCTCATTCATTCCTTGGAGGTGAGGTGTGAGTGGACCAGGAGCAGGCATGTCATCCATGCACTGCATTCATTTCCCTTGCTGAAAGCCCTAAGGCTCATTCATTCCTTGGAGGTGAGGTGTGAGTGGACCAGGAGCAGGCATGTCATCCATGCACTGCATTCATTTCCCTTGCTGAAAGCCCTAAGGCTCATTCATTCCTTGGAGGTGAGGTGTGAGTGGACCAGGAGCAGGCATGTCATCCATGCACTGCATTCATTTCCCATTGCTGAAAGCCCTAAGGCTCATTCATTCCTTGGAGGTGAGGTGTGAGTGGACCAGGAGCAGGCATGTCATCCATGCACTGCATTCATTTCCCCTTGCTGAAAGCCCTAAGGCTCATTCATTCCTTGGAGGTGAGGTGTGAGTGGACCAGGAGCAGGCATGTCATCCATGCACTGCATTCATTTGCCCTTGCTGAAAGCCCTAAGGCTCATTCATTCCTTGGAGGTGAGGTGTGAGTGGACCAGGAGCAGGCATGTCATCCATGCACTGCATTCATTTCCCTTGCTGAAAGCCCTAAGGCTCATTCATTCCTTGGAGGTGAGGTGTGAGTGGACCAGGAGCAGGCATGTCATCCATGCACTGCATTCATTTCCCTTGCTGAAAGCCCTAAGGCTCATTCATTCCTTGGAGGTGAGGTGTGAGTGGACCAGGAGCAGGCATGTCATCCATGCACTGCATTCATTTCCCTTGCTGAAAGCCCTAAGGCTCATTCATTCCTTAGAGGTGAGGTGTGAGTGGACCAGGAGCAGGCATGTCATCCATGCACTGCATTCATTTCCCTTGCTGAACGCCCTAAGGCTCATTCATTCCTTGAAGGTGAGGTGTGAGTGGACCAGGAGCAGGCATGTCATCCATGCACTGCATTCTTTTCCCTTGCTGAAAGCCCTAAGGCTCATTCATTCCTTGGAGGTGAGGTGTGAGTGGACCAGGAGCAGGCATGTCATCCATGCACTGCATTCATTTCCCCTTGCTGAAAGCCCTAAGGCTCATTCATTCCTTGGAGGTGAGGTGTGAGTGGACCAGGAGCAGGCATGTCATCCATGCACTGCATTCATTTCCCCTTGCTGAAAGCCCTAAGGCTCATTCATTCCTTGGAGGTGAGGTGTGAGTGGACCAGGAGCAGGCATGTCATCCATGCACTGCATTCATTTCCCCTTGCTGAAAGCCCTAAGGCTCATTCATTCCTTGGAGGTGAGGTGTGAGTGGACCAGGAGCAGGCATGTCATCCATGCACTGCATTCATTTCCCTTGCTGAAAGCCCTAAGGCTCATTCATTCCTTGGAGGTGAGGTGTGAGTGGACCAGGAGCAGGCATGTCATCCATGCACTGCATTCATTTCCCCTTGCTGAAAGCCCTAAGGCTCATTCATTCCTTGGAGGTGAGGTGTGAGTGGACCAGGTGAAGGCATGTCATCCATGCACTGAATTCATTCCCCTTGCTGAAAGCCCTATGGCTCATTCATTCCTTGGAGGTGAGTTGTGAGTGGACCAGGAGCAGGCATGTCATCCATGCACTGCATTCATTTCCCCTTGCTGAAAGCCCTAAGGCTCATGCATTGTCTGGAGGTGAGGTGTGAGTGGACCAGGAGCAGGCATGTCATCCATGCACTGCATTCATTTCCCCTTGCTGAAAGCCCTAAGGCTCATTCATTCCTTGGAGGTGAGGTGTGAGTGGACCAGGAGCAGGCATGTCATCCATGCACTGCATTCATTTCCCTGCTGAAAGCCCTAAGGCTCATTCATTCCTTGGAGGTGAGGTGTGAGTGGACCAGGAGCAGGCATGTCATCCATGCACTGCATTCATTTCCCATTGCTGAAAGCCCTAAGGCTCATTCATTCCTTGGAGGGGAGGTGTGAGTGGACCAGGAGTAGGCATGTCATCCATGCACTGCATTCATTTCCCCTTGCTGAAAGCCGTAAGGCTCATTCATTCCTTGGAGGTGAGGTGTGAGTGGACCAGGAGCAGGCATGTCATCCATGCACTGCATTCATTTCCACTTGCTGAAAGCCCTAAGGCTCATTCATTCCTTGGAGGTGAGGTGTGAGTGGACCAGGAGCAGGCATGTCATCCATGCACTGCATTTATTTCCCCTTGCTGAAAGCCCTAAGGCTCATTCATTCCTTGGAGGTGAGGTGTGAGTGGACCAGGAGCAGGCATGTCATCCATGCACTGCATTCATTTCCCCTTGCTGAAAGCCCTAAGGCTCATTCATTCCTTGGAGGTGAGGTGTGAGTGGACCAGGAGCAGGCATGTCATCCATGCACTGCATTCATTTCCCTTGCTGAAAGCCCTAAGGCTCATTCATTCCTTGGAGGTGAGGTGTGAGTGGACCAGGAGCAGGCATGTCATCCATGCACTGCATTCATTTCCCCTTGCTGAAAGCCCTAAGGCTCATTCATTCCTTGGAGGTGAGGTGTGAGTGGACCAGGAGCAGGCATGTCATCCATGCACTGCATTCATTTCCCCTTGCTGAAAGCCCTAAGGCTCATTCATTCCTTGGAGGTGAGGTGTGAGTGGACCAGGAGCAGGCATGTCATCCATGCACTGCATTCATTTCCCTTGCTGAAAGCCCTAAGGCTCATTCATTCCTTGGAGGTGAGGTGTGAGTGGACCAGGAGCAGGCATGTCATCCATGCACTGCATTCATTTTCCCTTGCTGAAAGCCCTAAGACTCATTCATTCCTTGGAGGTGAGGTGTGAGTGGACCAGGAGCAGGCATGTCATCCATGCACTGCATTCATTTCCCCTTGCTGAAAGCCCTAAGGCTCATTCATTCCTTGGAGGTGAGGTGTGAGTGGACCAGGAGCAGGCATGTCATCCATGCACTGCATTCATTTCCCCTTGCTGAAAGCCCTAAGGCTCATTCATTCCTTGGAGGTGAGGTGTGAGTGGACCAGGAGCAGGCATGTCATCCATGCACTGCATTCATTTCCCCTTGCTGAAAGCCCAAAGGCTCATTCATTCCTTGGAGGTGATGTGTGAGTGGACCAGGAACAGGCATGTCATCCATGCACTGCATTCATTTCCCCTAGCTGAAATCCCTAAGGCTCATTCATTCCTTGGAGGTGAGGTGTGAGTGGACCAGGAGCAGGCATGTCATCCATGCACTGCATTCATTTCCCCTTGCTGAAAGCCCTAAGGCTCATTCATTCCTTGGAGGGGAGGTGTGAGTGGACCAGGAGCAGGCATGTCATCCATGCACTGCATTCATTTCCCCTTGCTGAAAGCCCTAAGGCTCATTCATTCCTTGGAGGTGAGGTGTGAGTGGACCAGGAGCAGGCATGTCATCCATGCACTGCATTCATTTCCCATTGCTGAAAGCCCTAAGGCTCATTCATTCCTTGGAGGGGAGGTGTGAGTGGACCAGGAGCAGGCATGTCATCCATGCACTGCATTCATTTCCCTTGCTGAAAGCCCTAAGGCTCATTCATTCCTTGGAGGTGAGGTGTGAGTGGACCAGGAGCAGGCATGTCATCCATGCACTGCATTTATTTCCCCTTGCTGAAAGCCCTAAGGCTCATTCATTCCTTGGAGGTGAGGTGTGAGTGGACCAGGAGCAGGCATGTCATCCATGCACTGCATTCATTTCCACTAGCTGAAAGCCCTAAGGCTCATTCATTCCTTGGAGGTGAGGTGTGAGTGGACCAGGAGCAGGCATGTCATCCATGCACTGCATTCATTTCCCCTTGCTGAAAGCCCTAAGGCTCATTCATTCCTTGGAGGTGAGGTGTGAGTGGACCAGGAGCAGGCATGTCATCCATGCACTGCATTCATTTCCCTTGCTGAAAGCCCTAAGGCTCATTCATTCCTTGGAGGTGAGGTGTGAGTGGACCAGGAGCAGGCATGTCATCCATGCACTGCATTCATTTCCCCTTGCTGAAAGCCCTGAGGCTCATTCATTCATTGGAGGTGAGGTGTGAGTGGACCAGGAACAGGCATGTCATCCATGCACTGCATTCTTTTCCCCTTGCTGAAAGCCCTGAGGCTCATTCATTCCTTGGAGGTGAGGTGTGAGTGGACCAGGAGCATGCATGTCATCCATGCACTGCATTCATTTCCCCTTGCTGAAAGCCCTAAGGCTCATTCATTCCTTGGAGGGGAGGTGTGAGTGGACCAGGAGCAGGCATGTCATCCATGCACTGGCAAATGATTTTATTTTTTTGATTCTCTGACCACAGCTCTTGCCTGGCAACTTGATCACTGTTTGGCTTGCAATGGGCATTGCCAATGATATGTCACTTGCTTTAAATGGTGATGTAATGCCTCAGGGCTGCCCCCCCTTTAAAGCCAATTCTCCCATGTGGTCCACAGTTATCACCAAGGAATGTAATGTGGGGCTGTGCACCATGGCCATACACTATATGTATCACCTTGTAGAGAGGTAAGCTGGCTAAATCGTCACCCCTTCCATGCATTAGTTGCAAAAAGCACCTAAGCTGCTAACTGAAGTCAATTGCCTGGGCTGTAGCCAGGGCTTTTTTCTTGTATGCCATTACATCTGGTTGGTTTTATGATCTTGAATTTACAAAAGTACTCCATTTTAAGACTTGTTTTATTTAGCATATATCATGGACAGAAATATTTTGACATTAATATATTTTTTGTACCTGTCTTCTAAGTATTAACTTGCTGTCATAGCTTCTTAAAGTAATCTTTTCACAACCACTACACCCAATATCCAACTTTCCCGCTTCCATCCCGGTAGTCAACTAACCAGACTGCGCCCCCTCCTTTGCAAATTCCTGGATCCGCCACTGCTCATTGTTGGTCATAGTGGCAGGCTGAATTTGTTTCATTTAGCATTCTTTAGTTCACTATGACACTGACACTTTTCAATACATTACATAGCTCAGTTTTGGCATTTCCTAATTATTTTTTCGAAAATAAAGTAATTGCTGTACAAGGTACACTGCTGTATATTTACCCTGTAGCTGCAAGGGGACACACTTTCTGGTAACAAAACTGTTCTGCAGTCTATACAGTTTCAGTACACAACATCCTAATGCTGCCAGTCTACTATGTCATTGTACAACCTTTAAAATCCACACCACTGGCACCATTTTAATGTGTGATGCATAGACGCAGCTTGAACAATTATTATTTTGAAAGTGAAAGCCAACAATTGAATTGATACCAGTTCAGCACATGTACCCATCTGCTAACTTAAATATCACCAGTCACAAGCTTTTAAAATGGAATAATAAAGCTTTTTATTTGAAATAAATAAAATGAATTGATTCAAGTTTGCAAAATCATATATACAACCAGATATAAACGCCACAAAGAAAATACAAAACAAATGTGTTCAAACAGACTGATGGCATATAACAGCATATATATACTTAAAGAGTAACTAAGGATTTACTTAAGTTATAGCTGCCTCTGACTTCTAAGTCCAAATAGCAGTTGCACAATTTCATAGGCAATTGAACTTCCTGCATGAGCTCAGTCCAGGAATGCAGTGCACTGTGCACAGTCCAGATGGAAGGCAGTAAACTAACAGCCAGCCAGTATTCTCTTTTTTATTTTAGCAGTATTCACTTTTTGGTTTTAATTTGAATGTAAGGCTTCCAATTTCCACACTCATGTTATTTGGGTGGGGGTATGTCTAGTTCAAGTCAAGAAAATGCATAATCTTGAATTGAACTAGACATGCATTTCAAGTAGCAGCAACATTTAAGCATTGAAAATGTCTATATTTCAGAAGTCAGCTTGTTTTTTTAACAACTCAGCTGCATTTCAACTGAAAGCAAACACTTGTTCTGTGCATACACATTTTATATGCTGCAGTATTTACTGGAAGTTTTTTTTATAGTCTTTTATGAAAAAGCACACATTTAACTAAGCTTAGTACAACATTCAGGATGTTTACTCAAAGATAAATGTATGCTTCTCTGAGGTAAAGACCATTATGCCAACCCAAATGAATGTCACTCAGTCCTTCATATTTCTCCTCTGAAAGAATCACATTTGCTTAAGCTTAACAACACTTCTCTACAAACTACATTTGTGATCAAGTCTAGGAAACCCATCAGTTTGACTCCTGCCACTAAGAAGCACCCACCTGAAAATTAAGAGCAATGAAAATTTGTACTCTCTTTGCAAATGCTGGCTGGATAGATTCCTCACCTACAGGGTACAGAGAAATGGTATGAGTGATCCATCATCAAGGATCTTCTTCCTAGGACATCTGTAACTGTTAGAACTCATCTATTACATCTAACACAGAAGACCCTCATTGTGAGTCATGTAGTTGGGTTCCCAACAATAAAACCATGCCAGTGAAAGGAGTCCGAGAATAAAATCAGGACTAGCAAGAAGGCTGTGTATAACTCGTTCACAAAAGCAATAAAATGAAGCTTAGCACCTCGGCCTATAGTCTTCTTGGTTTGAAACACATAACAATAGACACATTATGCACCACAATTGCTCTACCAATAAATTCTTCAAATCAGTGAGAACTACCAGGAGATTGACCTTTGAGAAGCATCAGGAAATGAGTCCTGTAATGAAGACAATCTGTGAAGTCACATGGATTACTGAATCTGAGCAGTAGTTTTAACACATCACAACATCTATCTACAGGGATACTCTGAAATATATCAAATTAAAGATTTCTTAATGAAATAATAATGTATGCCCAGAGATCGTATGTGCCATGCCTCTTTTTAGTAAAGAGCAAGTTGCCAGCAGGCTGGCTGAGGAGATACAATGTACAGTTCCATGGAAAACTACTACTACTGAAACGTAAGCAAAGGGTTTCCCAGCAAATTCTGACATGTTCTAAAGAACCCTGCTAAAGCTGACTGGACCAAGAAAAGAAGAGCCCAGGTGAATAAGCAACAATTTGCTGAGCTCTGAATTCACTTTATTAAGGGATGGAACCTGAGCAGTTCCAAGGGCTCCTTTTCATAGCCACCAATTTGTAACAACTCATGTCGTCCATTAGACATCAGTTGAGTTAAGGGTCATTATACTATGGCTCTCAGGTCGGTAAGCTGTTAACAAGCTGCTTTCTGTAGTCAAAATAACAGATACACAAGACCCTCAACCTAGAAGCCAGAGGCTCCCATACAGGTGGTAAGGCACACAAGGACCACCTGTCCTCCTCTAGAAATCCATGCAATGATCCTCTTGCTAAACTGGGAAGGGAAAGTGACAATGAAAAAGCAAAGGACTCCCCCAAAAAGGAAGTAAAGACCTGAGGCCTCCAAAGTGAAACTATGGCCCAACATAACACCATCCCCACATCAGTGCTGCCATTTCTTTCAGACTGTGACAGGAGGCCATGGAAGTACTGGATCTATGTAAATTGGACCCAGTCAAAACAGAGGCTCAGTCCTGCAACTGGAGGTGAGAGAGGACAGAATCCATCACCTCAGAGTATCCACTTACTTACATTGTAAGAACAAAGGCAACCTTAGGTTACACCTGAGCAGCACTGGCAATCCAGATTCACAGAGTCTAGACTGAACCCCAAACCAAGACTGAATTCCCAGATGGGGCTGAAAGGGGCATCTGTAATGGAGCATAAGGACACACACATACAATTAGAAGGCCCATCAGAAGGGACGTCCAAGGGGTCCCATAATGAAAGGATGCCTCCTCAGGGGCCTGGTACAATAAAAGAGTAAAATAGGACTTATCATATTGAAAGGTGAAGGGGGAGATGAATGGAGATAAGGAGATAACACCACACATGGTCTTTCCTGATTTTTTTGCTGTATTTTGAAGCTTATCTTTCTGTGTTTTACCATGCTAATATGTAATTCTTCATGGAAACCGAAGCATCCGTTTCATGGATGCTGTCTGCTACTTAACTAATGAGATTTCTTCTTTCACAGTTACAGTAATGAAAGACAAAGAAATAACAGATATTTTATCAGCTGTGGTTTTGAAGAGGTCCCTCTTTGATAGTTCTACACATGGTGAATCCTCTCCACCAGTCAGCATCTAACATCTCTCCCAGGAAATCTCTGTGCATGCAGTGGGGTGTGCACTCACAACAAGGCAAAATATGATATCATGCACTCCCTTTAAATGTTCACCTGACACTACACCTGCCATTTCATCCCCTTTTCCAATAGTGAGCACAAACACCTTCAAATGAAGAAGAGTAATGAATATGTCTTCTCCCTGCTAAAAACATGTACACTCTTGCCAGATTTACACAAAAACTAAAAAAAAAACAGATTTAATCTTAAGCAGGCCATTTAAGAGCTTGCTTAATAAAAACCCTGAAGCAAAAATTATTCTCTTAAATCAAGAATCCAGTAATTCCTTCAATGTATCTAATTCTGTAGCACATCTTACATGTATGTGCAACAGATTCAATAGTTTACCTACTCTATAATGGAAAAAGGTACTTTTTAATAAAAGTCTGACAGTGGGTAAAATGACAGTGAAACTATTTCTACTATATGCATTATGTTTAAAAAATCCAATGCTAAATAGCCGCCATTACATCATCATGTAAACATTTATGTGCTATAATTAAATCACCCTTTAAAAGTATGTACCCTGTAGAATAAAGAGAAAGATATTCATGTCTCCTGCTGTATGACAACTGTCTGATCACTACTACTTGTCTAATAAAAGTTTTCTAGATATACTCATGTCCCTTCAGATGAGAAATTCCAGACACACAAACAGAGCCACAAAATTCAATTCTAGGACAAATACTAGTGGTATATAACATAACCAAAACAGATTTGTCTCTGTAGTCAAGAAAAGTTGTCTTTATTTGCAGAGGAAATTATTTTATAACTGATAAAACCAGAAAGGGGCATTTCAATGTTGTAGAACATTCTGAGACAGTTGCAAGTCTTTTTGGGATACAAAATTAATGAAGATAAAATAAAGGCAATATCTGTAAACTGTGTACCCATGCACAAATTGGTACAGCAATACCTATATTTATGGAGACATAATAAAATGAATTATTTAGGAGTATGGATTAAAAAAGGATTCTGTTATGGCAGCTAAGGATATCTGGGAAGAGACTAAACAAAAAATAATACAAAAACTGAGAAACTGGAAGCTATGTTTTATGGATATGGATAGCAAGACATAAGTAGTGAAAATGTTTTTAGTCCCTTTAGTGTTATACACAGGTCATGGATACTTTTATTTACCAGAGAACTTGTGGATAGCAATTAATAAAGAGTTGAAAGATTTTATCTGGGAGGGGAAGAAGGCAAGAGTCAAGTGGGATAAGTTGATCCTTCCAATAGAAAAAGATGGTTTGGGATTACTTGATTTGAAGGGGTGTGTCAGAGCTATCCAGTTAAGGCTCCTATACATAGCAAAAGCAGAAAGCTATAATTGATAGTAGAAAGGGATGATGATGGTATGGGGGAGACTCAAAAAACAAGGAGACACTGTGATTTTGGATGGAGATCCTTAAGGAGAATAACAATAACTATACAAAATATTATATTCATAAAGTAGCAGATAGTGTTCCAAGAACTAAGCCAACACGGGAATGGAGAAAGGAGATTCTGCCAATAGAGATTACTGCAATTAGGGATACAAATAAGTGGCAAGAGGGGGCTGGAATTTACTGGAGAAAACTGGCAAAGGTATCGGGAGCAAATAGTTAGAGAGGGAAAGGAAACAGAATGAGATGAGCCCAAGAACTTATTTAGACTGCAGGCTAGAGATTGTATTCCCTATCAAGGACTGATATCAGAGTATAGGCAAATAGAAAGAAATAGAGGGATCCTAAACAAAGGATCAGCACTGGTTGAGGGTTTAGCAGAATCTAGAACAGAAGCTGCTGTTAAAAAGGGATAACTGGTAGAGAAAATAAAATATTTCATAATGACTATAGGAATCAATCAGAGGAAGTTGAAACTGAGTAGGAAGAAAGATTAGATAAGCAATTCACAGAGAAACAATGGGGGGATATACATATGGCTCCAAATATGTAACAAAGTCTAGAAGATTTAGGATCTTTGCTTGGAAGTGTTTGCGTAGGTATTTATATACCCCAAGCAGACTCCAAAGAATTTTTCCCCAGGTAGAGTGCAGATGTTTTTGGAGGTGTGATGGGGAGAAAGAGGTAACTGAGAACATGTTTTTTGGGAGTGTAATGGGTTGGCAAATTTTAAAAAATCCCTACAAACTACTCTATCAGAAATACTGGCTGAGCAAATCAATGTAATTAAGGAAATGATATTTTGATTTGTGATACAGAGTCCGAATTGTGTAGACATAATAAGGCCTTGTTGAGTTTAATTCTGGTGGCTGCCAAAACAGCAATTACTAGAAAATGGAAATCAAAGTCTAAACCAACTTTACTAGAAGTAGTGAATATAGTAATGGAGATAAAACAACTGGAAGTGGGATATTTAGAAATGGGTAGTAAAAATGGGAATTGTGGGAACAATACATGCAGAATATTTTGGAGGAGGATTGAGGTTTAAGGGAAGGCAAGAAGTGAATGAGCTTTGTAATGTTTGACAATTACTGGATAGATTATGCAATGTATAATGTTTACAACTGAAAATACATCAATATGGTTTGTTTTAATTTGTATAAGTGTATGATTGCTTGTGTCATAAGTGATAATTTAATAGGATCATAGGAGATTACTAGGCTATTGACCCAGAGGTCATTTTAAGCCTAGCTGTTTCAACCCAATGTAATACCATAGAGGTACTAGTGAATACCCAAGATTGCATTTAGTGATGACTGCCCATGTCCAGGATGGTTGTGGGTGCTATCTCTGGTAAAAATTTATGGTGCCCCATCCACTCATCCAGGTTCCTCTTGAACAGTATCATAGAGGTGCTCTGTTTCACATGATTGTTAGCCATTTCCAAAGATGTGGTAGTCACTGGGAGATAAATATGTTCCTCCAGCATGTCCTATTTAAGTCGCAGGCCATATTTAAGTCCCTGGAATGGGTAGCCCTAGACCCATTTGATTTGCAGATATGCAGTTCAATAGGTTTGGATCTTGGGTTGCTCTGCAGGCCAGACATAAGTCTCCCCCAAGAAGTCTATACTATATGGAATATAGTGACAGAGATTTTAGTTGGTCCATGTAAGACACATGCTAGAGGCTCTTGATCTTCTTTGTTAGAAACCTTTGAGGTCTCTCTAATTGCTGTAGATGCTTAGTACGGTACATACTGAATGGGGTGTTATGCTCAATTATGGGCTGGATAAGTGCAGAGTAATGGGGAGGGTTATAACTTCTTTTGCTGTCAAAGCGATGCCTTTACTAATCAAGTGAGCTATGTGAAAAGCTTTTCTTACAATGGTAGACATGTGGTGGTCGAAGTTAAGGTCGCAGTCAACCTGTGATCCCAGTTCCCTTACCACTTCATGGGTACTTAAGGTATTGTTATTGATTTGATTGTGTGAAGGGACATTGTGCTGAAGGGAATGATGATGCATTTCTTTGCATTCAGTTTGTGACTGTGACAAATACACCAGTCACTGGTCTGTGTGAGACCATCCTGGAGTATACTGACATCATTTGGGGATTCAGTTATTGCACCTAGTTTGCAGTCATCTACAAACTTAGTCAGCCACAACCCTTTAGTTTTGACCTGAACTTCTGAGAAGTATATACCAAACAGTAGGGGTCCCAGCACTGATTCCTGTGGCACCCCACTGTTAACAGGTCTACTGGTTGATGTGGAGTCACCCACTTTGATAGTGTGTGTCCAGTTTGCTAAGTTTATTGGTAATGCTTGAATGTGGGATTGTATCAAAAGCCTTTGCCAAGATGAAGTGTGCTGTGTGCACAGATTTGCCCCCATCAATGCCCTTGGTCACACTTTCAAAGAAATCCACCAAATTTAACAGGCAGGATCTGCCCTTTATGAAGCTGAATTGGTTAGGATCCAGGGTTTGGACGTCACCTATATCTCTATTTATGAGCTCCATAATGATAAGTTCCATGGGCTTACAGATGAGGCTGGTCAGGCTTATAGGTCTGTAATTCCCAGGATCTGTTGCTAGGCCACCTTTGTGAAGCGGAATAACTGTAGCTGTTTTCCATTCTGTAGGAACAAAGCCTGTGGTTAGGCTATAATTGAAAAGGGTACTTAGTGGTGATGCTAGTTCATGTTTTATCCTGTTTAGAAGACAGCCTGTTTGGCTCTACTTTTTACTAAACTCTCTGAACTTAATCTGTCCCCTTCTACCATCTCCTGGTTTGCCAGCTACCTCTATAATAGGCTACAGTCAGTTAGATGGCTCTCTACTACATCTCCTGCCCTCCCTCTCAAAATGGGAGTACCCCAAGGATCTATTCTAGGTCTTCTTCTGTTCAACATTTTTACTAATCAATTATATACTTCCTGTCCTCATTCACCCCTCATGCAATATGCTGATGATTCCACAGTCATTACCATAGCAGACTCCCTCTCTGACCTTAATACTCTCATACAAAAATACTTCTATTCAATTGAAAACTGGCTCACTAAGAATCAGCTGATTCTTAACCCTAAAAAACAAAACTCCTGCTCTTCACCCCCAAATCCCTGAGCCATCTACCTTCTCTATCTTCTCCCTTAATAACACACCCATCTCAGTTGAGTCTCACACCAAGCTTCTGGGGGTTATCATTGATGACCAACTCAAATTTGTTCTACACATCATCTATAACATTTAAAAAAAACTCATCAAAAACTCAGACTTCTGTATCAGAATAAAAAATTTCTCACCAACACTTCCAAAATCTCTCTATCCCATGCTTACCTCCTTCCAAGCCACTTCTAAGGTTCCTAAATTATCACAAACCTACAATTATTGCTCCTGTCTAAATTTGAATCTACTTATAACAAACAAAATAGCTAGATGTGCAGCAGGTCAAACTTATCAGCCTCATCACTGTCCTGCTCTCAAAAGCCTAAATTGATTAGAATTTCCCAACCAACTTCTCATCTCTCAGCTTCAGATCATACATTCTATGCTCATTCACCCCTACTCCTACCCTGACCTTTCCTCACTAGTCTTCTGCTATAACTCCCCAGGTCTCTTCGAAGTTCTGATCAAAACATCCTCATTATTTACAAACCTAATAGCAACATTGGGCAAAACTTGTACAGCTAGTCTCTTGCACAAGCCTGGAACAAACTCCCATTTCACATCAGGAATATTAATCACCCTCAAAGATTCAGGATTGCTCTCAAAACCCATCTTAACAGTACATGGATCTATCATTGTACTCACCCACCATGACACCCCAGTCCTTCTTCTCACTTCCCCTCCTCTTTTCCTCTCATGCCCACTCTTGCCTTGAAATCTAACTCCCTTCTTCTTCCAGACTAACAAGAATACATATCTCACTCTCTGGTCTCTACTCTTTCAACCTTACATTCCTCCTATCCTACTACTCTTAAGATTTTTCTTCCTAACTGTACTCTAGTTACTACATATGGTAAAGTTAAACTTATGTGATTTGCACCTGCATCACTCAAAGTGTCATGGAATATGCTTGTATATGACTTGTGCTGTACAAATGTATTTGCTCCTGTACATATTTTTGCTACATGTATACAATTATTTGTTACGTGTTTTTAATACTGTACCACTCTTCGTACCATCATTTATATTGTATGTTACTTCTAATCTTCAACTTGTTACACTATGCTTTTGTTATACTATATGTGTGCACACCTTTGTACTTGTTTTACTACCTATTTCTATTTGTTTATACAATTTTTGTTTTACTTAGACTATTTGTCTGTATTACTGCTGGAGCTTTTCTCCCCGGGCCTCTGCTGAAAAAGCGCTTTTGCTCAGCTGGACCAACCTGGTCAGCGAATGTCAAATAAATAAATAAATAAATGTGTAAACGTTTCCAAGCAAAAATCCTAAATCTCCTAGATTTTGTTGCATACTTAGGAGACATACATATATCCTCCCATTGTTTCTTTGTGAACTGCTTATCCAATCTCTCTTCCCAATCCTTTCTAACCTTCTGTGATTAATTCTTATTTATTTATTTATTATAGTTTAATGACAGGGGAAGACCACTGAGCCTAGAAGAGCCTGTTTTCAGTGGAAGGCTGGGGAGAAAAGTTCCATAGGCAATACAATACAGTATATGCATTCTTAGAGAATTACATAGACAACATACTCATGAATATCAAGCAATGTATATACAATATTGATAAAATAGTGTAAAGTAGTAAAATATGAATTACAAAGTATGAAAGTAATTATGTTTGAATACAGAGTGGATTGATTGGCAGTGGAGCAAAACAAAATACATGTTCAGGCTGTAGCACTTTAACATTTGGAGAGTAAGACTTTTTTTTTTTACTTACAGAAGTAGATGGAACTAGAGGAAGATATAGCAGAAGATAAGTATGTCTAGTAGAAGTTTTGGAGAGGAGGTAGAGGTTAGGTTGAGTGTAAGGTTACTAGGTGGAGAGAAGATGGGGCTGCTGAAATGAACGGTAGTGGGGGGACTCAAGTAGGAGATGAACAGGAACATATCCAATTTCATGACAGGTAGGAGCGTAGTAGGGATTTGAAGCTGGTGTGGTTAGGGATATTACGAAGGGAGGGAGGAGAGAGTTCCATAGTTTGGCTATAGAGTTAGAGAGCAAAAATTGACCAGGGGGGCCAGGAAGGTTTGTGAATATGTAAGAGATTTTGATTTTCTGATCGGAGTGTGCAGTTGGGTATGTAGGTGGTTAAGCAGGAGGAGAGAGTGGGGCAGCTGGATGCTATAGGATGTTATCATGCAATATTTTATATGCTCTACTAATTATTGCTTTTTTAATGGTAGCTTCTGTTCTAGGTTTTACTAAACATTCTACCAGTGTTGGTCTTTTATTTAGGACACCCCCCCCCATTTCTTTTTCTTTGCCTATACTCTGATATCAATCCTTGATGGAGGAAGGAAATCTCTAATCTGCAGTCGAAATAAATTATTGGCATCTTCCCATTCTATTATCTTTCCCTCTCTAATTATTTGGTCCCAATATCTTGGTTCATTTGCTAGTTTTCTCTATTGTACATCCCTAATTTCAGTCATCCTTATTGGCAGAATCCCATTTCTCCATTCCCATGTTGGCTTAGTTCTTAGGACCCTTTCTGATACTTTATAGATATAATATTCTATTTGATTATTGTTATTTGTCTTAAAGGTCTGCATCCAAAATCCCACTCTCTCCTTGTTTCTTGAGCTTCCCCCAATTTCATCATCATCCATTTCCACTTTGAAATCTAGTTTTCGGCTTGTGCTATGTATAGGAGCCTTAACTGTGTAGCTCCGAAGTATCCCTTCAAATCCAGTAATCTCAATCCACCCTGTTCTACCGGAAGAATCAGCTTATCCTTCAGTTCTTTATTAATTGCTATCCACAACTTATCCTCTGACTGATAAAAATATACCTGACCTGTGCATAAGACTAATGGGACTAAAATATTTTAACTGCTTATATCTTACTATCCATATCCATATAACAAAATTTCCATTTTCTCAGTTTTTGTATTATCTTTTTAGTCTCTTCCCAGATATTCTTAGCTGCCATAACAGAATCCTTTTTAATTCATACTCCTAAGTACTTCATTTTATCATGTCCCCACAAATATGGATGTTGCTTTACCAATTCATATGTGGGTACATAATTTGCCGCTATTGCCTTTGATTTAGCATCATTGATTTTGTATCCCAAAAAGATTTGTAACTGTATCAGAATGTTACACAACACAGTAATGTCTCTTTCTGGTTTTATCATGTATGAAATTATATCATCTGCAAATAGAGCCAGCGTTTCTTGACTACAATACCAATTATATCCTTGAATTTCTGAGTCCCTTATTTTCTTTGCTAATGGTTCTAAATATAATGCAAATAACAAAGGGGAAATTGGAAACTGCCTGCCTGGCTCCTCTGGTCAAGCAGAAATTATTAGAGAGGACCCCATCCACTTTAATTTTCGCCTCCGATCCCTCATATATCCTTCTAATCAATCTGATAATTTTTTCAGGAAATGCAAAGGCATCCACTGCACTGCTCATAAAGTCTCAGCTTACTCTGTCAAATGCAAGACCCCCCCAACAACAATGTCATTTTCTTACATTCTGCTTCCCTCTGGATCATCAATGTTCTGTTAATGTTGTCAAATGTTTGCCAACATTCCACAAAACCACAGTGATCCATATCTATCAATTTTGGCATTATGTTTCCCATTCATTTAGCCATTATACACTTTATAATCATGGTTTATTATTGGAATGGGCCTGTATGAAGCTCTGATGTATCTTTAGGTATTACAGCTATCACTGCTTTCTTCCAGGTTATTGGTACTTCTGCTCTTAAAATACTGTTAAAACCTTCCAGATCTTTATCAGATTTTTCCCTCCTTGCATCCAAACTTCCACAGGAATACCATCTATTCTTGGGGACTTTCCTGTAGATTGTTTATACATCACAATTTTTATCTCATCTCCTCCCCTCCTATCCTAGCTGTTAGTAATTGAGCCTCATCTACCTCTAAATTTGGCATATTTAATTTTTCCATAAACATTTCCATTTGTATCTTTTCTTGACTTCCATATTTCTCTGCTTTATACAGACTTTCACAGAATTTCCAAAATATTTCTAAAACTCAGTTAGTGGTCTGATACCTCTATGAGATCTCTTGTTACTTCATTGTTATAGGCTCCCTAAGCTTGGTGATAGCCCCTTTTAACTTTCTGTTGCCTAGCCGTTGTGCTTAAAGTTTTTTGTGCTCTAGTCTTACTATCCTCTCAAATAGCTCCTGAATAATCTACACTACCCATTCCTTAAATTCCTCTCTTTTCAACAGATAGATGAGAAAGTGCCAGTGTCTCAATTTTATTTTATTACCATGTGTTTTTATTTTAGTTATTATTGGCACATAATCTGAAATATTTATTGGGTGAGTATCAAAATCTTCAATAAAATGCACATGTTCCTGTGAAATGTAAATTGTATCTAGTCTAGCCCAGTCTTTACATCTTTGGGAATAATATGTAAATTCATTCCGAATTCCTATTACTAAATTCACATCTTCCCTGCCAAATATTTTCTTAAATTTCTTCAAAAATCTACCTTTCTTTGTTATAGTTTCCCTTCTGGGCCCCCCAGACACATCTTCACTGCTGCAAATCAAATTCCAGTCTCTGCCTATAAGTAATATTCCTTCCTGAAAACTAATTATTTCTCCCATAATGCTCTTAAATTCCATTACAGCAGTTTTAGGTGGACTATAAATACTTGCCAGTAGCCCCCTATCACTAAATATCTGCCATTATTATCTTTTTATCCTCTTTTCTCACTATTGGAGCTCCTCTTGCAATTAATATAAGTACTGTTGTTTTCCTTTGTCTCAGAAATTCTGCTGAATAACCATCCTGAAAACCTTTCTTTATCAAATTCACATGTTCACTTCTTTCCAAGTAACATAGCTATTTGCACTCTACATTTTTTAATATAGTTCACTATTCTTTCTTTTTCTTTATATTTCTCTGTGAGACTATTGACATTTAAGGACATTACAGAAAGTATCATTGTATTAAAACATTATTAGTCCCACCTTTTATGTATAACACCTGTTTTGTTAAATGTCTATTTCCAGCTTTTATGTTACATGCATACACTGGCAGGTTGAACTTTTATATAGTTTTTCTTGTCATATCCATTTGGGCCTATGTCACATCTTACAAAACTTTTTGTTTTATTGAAAGCCATCAAACAATCCACCCAGTACCCCCAAAATCTATTAATTTAATACTAACACATAAAACTATATACATCTTCAAATACTGAAGTTTTAGCCTTGTAATAGGAACAAACGTCCCAAACTGACAGCCATACTGACAGACTTGAGTTAACTTAAAAGTAAGATTATCATGCTAAGACATATGGTGCAGCCTGTGCTTCTACTAAGGGCTAACTAGTTTTGTCTTATCTTTATGCTTTCCCAGCAGGGAAAACACCCTGAATGCTTTCAGAAAACATTATCTCCTAGTCAGTTTCTCTTTTCTTTTCCCCCAGCCAGTCACTCTCCACCAGACTATAACAAATTTCTCTTTATCAGATTGTCTCCATGGAGACATGAGAATCAGACAGCCAATTTCTCATTACCAGATTGTTTCCATGGAGACATGAGGGTCAGATACAGAATTGTTACTAAGCATACATTCATTTGCTAGAAAAAAGACTAATAATAGTCAATATTATTTTTCATTTATTTGCTTTCTCTTAAATGTTGTTACTAAATAAATCTGAAGTCCTTATTCCAGTCATTCTCCATGCTAGAATGAGAAAAAGCACATACATTTTTCATTTGTCATGTTCTTTTAACCAGTTTTTTTACATTGTAGCGGCCTACATGTCTTAAACCTGAACAAAAAGAAAGAAAGGAAAAAAAGAACAATAGCACCTGTTTACAGTCCCCATTACACTTAAAAATAACTGAGAAAACTTTACTTTATAGCATGCAAAGAAAACATAAACTACAAAAATAGCACTAAGAAAAAATGTTTTCTTTACTTCCAGTTAACTTTCTCCCTCTCTTCCCCTCCCCAAAGCATTTTTCCAAACATTAATAACATGAAGTAGGGGATATTTTTTAGCACCCCCCCACAAGTCCAACAGATTCTGAAAAAGTCCAATATTTCCAAATTTTCTTGTCCTGTCATATTTTACAAATATAATTATTGCATTGTAATCCCACATTAAGTTACTGATTTTATTACTATTCATCTCCATCTCCCAAGTCCTATCTGTTTCATTTTCAACGTACTCTTGGTTCTTCTAGTCAACGCTCATGCTCCCTTCCTTCTCTCCAACATTTTATGTTGAAACAGTGGAAAAGGTTTTACAGGTACAGTCTCTCTATGGTCTTTATTACCAAAAGAACAAGAAGCAGAATTTCCTCCTGTTTCACATATGATTTTTTGTTGGATAAACTTTTGTATTTCCTCCTTAGCATGTTGTATTTCCTCCTTAGCATGTACTTCATCAATAAATGATTTTGTCCCTCCAGGGAAGAATACCTTGAAGACAGCTGGATACACCAGTTTGACTTGATCACTCCTGCATCACGACATTCCCTGAATAGTGGAATGAATTTGCACATCTTCTGCCTGGTGTACGAGTAATCATTCTCCACAAATACTCTGCTGTCTAGAACTTTTACTATTTTGCCCTTCTACCATAGTTTTGTCAGAATCAATTTTTTCTGCTGGTAGGATTACATCTTTACTATTAAAGGTCTAGGTTGCTTTTTCATAGCCAGGTTTGTAGTATGCACATGATGCGCCCTTTCAACTAACAATTCCTGCTGTGGAATATCAGTCCAGTTGCTGTTTTATGCTTTCATAAGATTAATGCAATCTGTTCCTTCCAGCTTCTCTGGTATAGCTGAAAATCTCTGGTTTTCACTACACGCTTCATCTTCTAATTTTTTTTTGAAAATGTTTTCCTGAGCAGTCTTATATTCAACCAACCTTTTCTTCATTTCAACCTCTGATTTTTGCAGCTTTATCACTTCACCTAAATATCTGTTTAAAGCTTCTTCCACTTTTAAAACTTTTTTTTTGTTAATGTTGATGTATTCCATCGGTGTTTCATTCATTTTAAGCAGGTCTTTGTGCAGTTGTCTTATATCTTCCTGTAGGTTACTGGAATTCATGTCTAGAGTTTGCACTGCTTTTTGCTGAACAACTGCAGAACTTCCCCCAGTCAATGTTTCTTCCTTACTTTTTGTAGCTGATTTTCTTCAGATGTTCTGTATTTCTTTTTTCCTAGCATCCAGGCAGTACACTCATTAGGCAGTTACTGAAATTTACCCATGAACACAAAAGTCTACTGGCCTTCTCTGTTGAGTTTCTGTTTTCATACTGGGTGAGCTAGAGTCAAGCTATTACTCAATGTGCAGCCATCTTGGAAGTTAGCCAGTTTCCCTTTTTGTGCTCAAAATAACCTATCCCATTTGGTTATAGATTGTATTTACCCATCCCATGGCAGATAATTATATATCATCCCTAGTAATAATAACAGGGATCATACCATGGATAATATGAGAAGAACCATGCATGGAATAAAGCATTTAGGAGCTGCTTCTGTCCATTAGTAATACAGGGGGCAGTCCTGGGGTAAGTTTTCTGTTTCCTATCCATAAATCTAAATTGCACTTGAATATGGGTGGGGATGAACTTTGTTTCATGTGGATGGTGAGTCTGTTCCACAGCTAGTGGCCTCTTTCAGGGGAAACTGAAATGGTATTTCTACTGCTAGGGGAAATATGGCCAGGGCATATGGGAACTTCCTATACTCTTTTTCAATAGATGCTTTGGGATCGTTTACATCCACATGAGCTACCATCAACTCAAACATATGGGACATTTAAACCACTTTCTATCTGATACGACATCCCCTCATTGCAATAATATCACACTCAGGAATGCAGCCCCCCTCCAATGCTGCAGTGCAGTGCCAGCAATTCAGTCAGTGGGAGTGGGAGCAAAACCCACAGTCCTATGGTCTTCCAGCACTAGAGATGAGTGTGTTACCTGTTGTGTCACTGACCAGCACTAGAGATGAGTGTGTTACCTGTTGTGTCACTGACACTGCTAGGGTCCGTGAAATATAAATCCTATCTTGTCTAGTCCAGTTATTATACCTTGGGAAATAACATGTAAAGTATGTCCAAGTTCCAGCTACTGAATTCACATATTTCACTCCAAGTATCCTCATATCAGTCTTTTATTATAGTTTCCTTTCTAAGTCTCCCAGGTACATCCTCACTATTGTAAATTAGGATTCAGAACCTACCCATAACTATTATTCCCCATTGAAAGTTTATTATTTCTCTCAAAATTCTATTAGGCTTCATAATAGCTTTAGGTTGAATATAAATACATGTCAGTATAATCCTTTTTCCCTGTCAGTAACCCCTTAGTACCATCAACCTACCACTGTTGTATTTTTTTCTCCTCTATCACTATTGGAACTCCTCTCACAATCGGTATTATCTCTCCCCTTTCCTCTGTCACTAAATACTCTGCTGAATGTTCATTCTAGACTCCTTATTTTGACAAATTTACATGCTCCTTTCTGTCCAACATGCCTCCTGTAACATTGTTATTTGCCTACCCTTCTTAATACAGTTCAGTGCTCTCTGCTTTTGTCTTTGCATGTAATGCTATTTATGTTCTGTGTTAATATTTAAAAGGCAGTCAATCTAATCAAAAGCTATTAGCCACATATTCTACATGACAGTTCATTTGAATATATTTCCAACTTGCAGCTTACATGCATACACTCATGGATGGCAGACTGATCGTGTGTGTAGTGACTGCTTTTCATCTGTATTTGAACCCATACCCCCTTTTCCATACTTTTTGCTTCAATAAAAACTCTCAAGAAAAAAAAACTAAATACAGTTTTTAAACCTCCTGACCCCTTTTTGTAGCACATCAAACATGCAAAACTAAATTTACTTTCCATAAAGGGAAGTTACCTTCCTGTATAGGGGCAATTGCTGCAGAAAAGATAGTTGCACCCACACACTTTTTTTTATATCTATCTAAAAGTTAATAACCTTGCACATGCTAGAGACTGTATTCCATCTTGCACACATACCATCTGTCCTTTGTCCTATCTCTGCTTCCCTCCCAGATAAGTTAAAAAATGTTAGTTATGTACTTAACTTAATGCTAGTTCTTTTCATCTACGTATGTCTGTTACAACTGATGGGACTTCAGGCCACTTGTCAGGGCTCTGAGCCAGCAAAACCAGTCTCCTGCTCCTCCAAATTTTCTCTACCACAATGCACCTGTGCAGCTACCTTCTTCAGATCCAGTTAACTGCATAAAAGCAAAAGAAAGGTTGATCATGAACAGAAACAACTGGAGAAGAGCTTAGACAAGTCTTCCAGGTCCTATGTAAATGATAATTTGGAAGGGGATGTCATATCAGATGGACTTGGATGAACGATCCAGCGTTAAAGTTAAGTACGTAACTGTCATTTCATATTTATATCATTTGATCTGACTGAGTCAGAGTCCTAAGCTACTGAAAATACCTGGAGTGGTAAATGACAAGAGTCTTTTGAGGATAGTGGCCCTGAATGAACCCCTAAACCTGGAATGATAACCAATTTAGAATATTTGACAAAGGTGCACAAATTTCAACTGAGGAATTCCTGTAAAATGCTGTAGATGTTGTGACAGATCCAGTGGAATAAGCCTTTGGCTTAAAAGGCATAGTTCAAGAGTGCATATATTAGAAAAAGGAAATACAACTGGATAGCCTCCTGGAAAGGAACTCCTATGAAACATTTGACCCAAGCTTATTTGCACTGATGGAAACAAAAAGCTAAAACTCTTAACTGAATGGTTTATTTCTGTGTGTGTGTGTGGGGGGGGGGGTATCAACATTTATTTGCTTATGAATATCTGGGGTGTGAAGAATATATTCACCCTTGTTGGAATGTTCCAGAAAAAATATGACTAATTGTATAGGTTGTCTGCTTCTGACACCACTTTGGGAAAAAAGGATAGATTTGTGTGTAGGAAAAATCTGTCTTTATGAAAGATTAAGCAAAGGGCAGGGTGGAAGACAAGGCCTATAACTCAAAAATCATTCTTGCTGAAGTGACTAACACAAAAAAATAAGGTATTTCTGGAAAGAATAGATGCTGATTCAAAGGGAAACAGGGTTTTTAAAACAAAACTTACATAATTTATGATGAACTATGGAATGAGAGTAAATTTCATTATGAAAATTAGGTATAGCTCCAACTTGGACTTTAACAGTAGAATAACTGGAGCCTTGAACTGAACATCAGAAGCTGCTGCACTTGGTGTTGGTTAGGGGTGGGCAAAGAGGTTTGCAACAAGGCTGGCTCCAGGGGTCAAAAATCTGTTAAGCTACCACTGGATTGAGAGATCACTTATGAGGCATCAGAATAGACCTACTGAGCTTATCATCAACAAAAAACAATGCAAAGTGGAAAACTGGATACATACAGATTCCAATTTTATTATTAGCACTTTCATTTAAACATTGCCAAACTTCTTCAGATCTAACTCAAAACTGCATGCATTCACTTTTAAAAATTTTCATCACATGACTCACCAGTCCCCACTAGAGTCACTAGATCTTAAAGATACCATTACCAGATATTCTATTAAAAACTAAACCTTGAAGCTGCTTTTTAAATAGCAGAAGCCATTATAAAAGTAGTACAACAAAAGAAGGTGCCTGCTATTCATTCAGTATGTCATGTTATGATAATTTTCAGCAATTCAATTATTACTTTATTATAAAAGCTTAAAAATCATTGTAGCTGTTCTTAGCATTTCATTATAAAATTAGTGTTAAAATACTACAAAAAATTGCCCCTTTTAAGAACTTATATAAATAAATATTAGCCTAATGTATAAATGAAAAACATATAAAAGCCATATAAAATATTATTAAAAATGTGCAAAAAAAGTATGCAAAACAACACATCCAAAAGCATGAGAACCCCTGCTTGACTATGACAGTAATAATGCTATGCTAGAAGTGCTAAATATTTATGTTCAAGGCTCTCTGTTTGAGCACACTATTGACAGATGAATTCTTCAGATCTGGCCATGCATATGCATTAAGCATGATTTGCCATTTTAATTCTTTCTCCTGTATATGCAAAGACCAAGGTCCACCCCTTGGGTTGACCAAAACTTGCTCTATTACCACATATTTAAATTCATGGCCCTAATTACTAATAACATGTTTGGCTAGCGTATAAGTTAATTTTTGCTTCTTGATAGCATATTCATGCTCATATATACTTTCTTTCAAGGTTCTCTCTGTTTTCCCTACATAGTATGAAGGACAAGCTTGACAGGTGGCCAAACATACCACCCCTTTTGTGCAACAGTTGTATGTACCTCCCAGCTTATATTTAATACCTCTTATTTCAAAATTCTCCCTTACATTAATTAAGGCACAATAATGGCACATGGCACATTTTTTCAGTCCTGGGTTCCTTCCATTTGTGTTTTTTGTCTTTTGTTCTAACAGAGCCTTAATATTTGTACCTCTTCTTGTAATTAATCTAGGTCTTTCTTTTAGTGTGTTCCTTAGATGGCCATCTAACTCAATAAGTACCTAATTTTTTACTAGTATATTTCTTATTGTCTCATAGTCATTACTGTAAGATGTAATGAAACTAGAGATATAAGTTACTTTATCCGTGTGAATGTCCCCATGTATTTGCACCTCATTTTTTCATTATTTAATATCGGCTGAAGATAGCCACTTTTTCTTTTATGGGAAACCTCTCCAAAATTCTGTCAACAATCTGTCTGGATAGTCTCTAGCTTTAAACATTCCTTTCAAGTCATTGCATTCTGTTTGAAACTCTTCATCTAATGTGACCATCCTGGCTGCACAGACCAGTTGTCCCTTGACAACTGATTGGTTTTGGTGGGCAGGATGTACACTGTCATAATGCAAAAACAAGTTGGAATATGTTTCCTTTCTATGCATTTTAAAAAGAAATCTTTTAGCATTTTGATCTTTATGCACATTTACATCTAAATAAGAAATAACAGTATTACTCATTTCATATGTAAAGGTAAATAAATCAGTACTGCCATTTAAATAATTAACAAATTCTTTTAAGTCATTTTTATCACCTGCCCACAAAATAAACATGTCATCCAGGTATTTTAAATACAGAGGCATTTTTTCTTTATATTCATGCCTATTTAAAACATCCTTCCTTTCTCACTGGGCCATGACCAAATTTGCAAAAACGGTGCCACATGATGACCCCATGGCCACCCCTACCTTCTGTAAAAAATAAATTCCCTCAAAATATATATTGTAGTTGTTTTGTAGTACAAACTCAAACAGATCCACATATAAATTAACTTCTGATTGTGATACAGCTTTTTCAAATAAAAATTCACTGACCCAGTCAATAGCCAACTGTTGTGGGATCATCGACAAAAGGTCTTTCACATCAATAGTAAGAAACAAATAGGCATCATTGTACTCTACTTTAACAATTTCAAAAAATGCCATGAGTCTTTGCATATTTGTGTTTCTTCTTGCAAAAAAACTTTTAACTTAAGATCCAGATACTTAGCACAAGCATAAGTGACAGACTTGTGTCCATCGACTATGGGATGCATAGGGGTTCATTCAGCCCCTTATGAATCTTAGGTGTACCAAAGATCAAATGTATTGTAGGAGAGGACATAGTGATATAGTTATACAAGTTGATATCAATATTTCTCTCAAGAAACATTTCCTTTAGGGACACCGCTATACTTTTGTATGCTCTATTAACTTGATTTTTGGAAACTGCTTCATATGTGTCCATTTCCAAAATTGTTGTCATTCTCTTACTGTAGTCATGCACATCCATAATTACTAACCCACCCTCCTTGTCAGGTTTCATAACCCTGATATTCTGCCCTTTGAGATATGTTAACAGTTCCCTTCATTACCTGTTAAATTATCTGCAACCTTCTTGTTCTTGTGTGACATTTCGAAAGTCAAGTTCAAATATTTTCTCATACATCATAAGAGCAGGTCAGAGGGATGGGTTGAATGTGCTAGATATATGTGTGTCAGCAGACATTGTTGTATCACTTTCAAACAATAATTTAAAATTAAGCTAACATAAATAAAGTTTTAGGTCAGTAACAATTGTTGCAGTATTTGTCCTAGACCTAGGAACAAAATTCAGTCCTTTGCCAAGAAAATCAGCCATGCTGGAATCAACGAAAGTGTGAGGGTAGTGAACAAGTTAAAGTGGATTTTTTCTGAAAATTTAAAATAAATGTTCTGCATTTCAGTGAGTATAGTGCACGCAGTTAACTGACTTGGCAAAAACATATAGCGTGGCATTCATTGTTATGTGTATAGTGCACGCAGTTAACTGACTTGGCAAAAACATATAGCTTGGCATTCATTGTTAATAAGAATCAGAGGTAAAATATTTTATCTCTTATAAACTGTGCAGCTTGTGAAATGTATTATCTACAAGCAGGTCAAGACGAACTCTTATATGCAGCTGTGTCTCGTCAATATGATATGCAAGAAAGGCCAAGGATGAAAGGAGTTATTCTTCAGGAACAGAATGTTTAAGATATGGAAAACAAACTGTCAGTAGACCAGCTTGAGAGGAAAGACATATTATTCTGGCAAATTTCTAAAATTGCTGATGCAGGCAGAAAAGACACTATAAAGATTGGGAATTTTCTTTTGTATAAGAAACTTTGATTATTCTGAGCTGAAGTATGTTTGAAGTATTACTTTTCATTGTTAAACTAGATGTCAAGTTCGTATGCAGTAAATGAATGTCTTAACAGCAGAACTGTTGCAGTATTTTCATTGAATAGAGGTACAGACTACCTGAATAGTGTAGTACCACTTTAATCTTAACAGTGGCGAGACCAGTCCAGTACAAACTGGGGGGGGGGGTGACCTGAAGAGGTGCCTCTCACAGTACGACATTCCAGTGCAGACCTTTTTAGAGTCAACTCTTCTCTTCTAAAACTTGTCCATTGACTGGAGGACAAACACTGCAGGGCAGTACAGAAATTCTCCTTCAGACAATTGTTGATATTCAGGGTTCGATTTTCTACTTCCAGAAATTTGTCTTACCAGCATCTAGTGAAAGACAGCAGAGAATTCTCCCACAACTGATCTCCGTGTCAAGGCTGGCCACATTGTCCTGAACATTTGTGGAAAATATTTTCTTCTGTTTTTCTTTTAACAATGAATGCAGTTCATGAAAATGCCAAGAAGTGCACTAAATATTTTACTGTTGATGTATCTGAATCATATGTAGATGTGTGGAATTATTTACATACATGGTATGATCAGCATGTTAGCACCTGTAAGTCTTTGTTAGGGAAAACCGACAATCCTGCATTATGCAAATGGATTGCCACCTTTAATTGGTATGTGCATAAGGCAAAAGTGTCACAAAATGTTCAGAAATGTGTTATTTGCAATGATTTAAATGTTGCTTTTCGCATGCCTTGTCATAAATGTATTGTACGAAACCTGGAACACAACCAGGATAAAGTAATGCCTGAAGTACAGACAATGGTTCCTGTTTCTATATATCCTGTTGCAAAAGATTTATTAGAGGTTGATGCAGATGTCAAAGTTTGTACTTTACAGTCTGATTTGCAGGAGTTTAAAGACTGGATTGCTAAAGTTAGCAACCAGCAAGATCTTGACCTCATGGGTCACTTTCAGACTTACTGTGATAAATGGAATGCATCTGGTAAAATGCATGCTGACACTGCTGAATTTACAAAAGAATTTTCTCAGTTTTTGAAAGTCTCATGGACTGAAATTAAGACCTTTATATGAACTGTTGAAGTTAAAAACCACGAAGGAAGCTTACTGCAGATATGATAGAATAATCTAATGAACAAGCGGTAGCTGTAAAACGATAATGTTAGCACTTTTATTAACCAAGAACTTTCGGAAGGTATAATAACCCACCTTCTTCAGACAAAACAGTTAAAAACAAGGAGGGAGAAGATTAAATACTTATAGTCCCTCCCTAATTTAAAAAACTTTCAATTAGTGATCCACCTTCATTTAAAGAGCTCTTTGTGCTTTTTCGTGTGAATTACACAAGAAAACATTTTTTATATGTATAAAAACACACTGTTTCCTAAAGACACCATTGTTTAAAAACAACTTCCTTAAAATCTAATTTATGTCAATGCATACAAATTATATAAGCAGTTTTAATTGTTAATTGAATAATATACAGTAATAACCGCATTAAAAAACAAGCAAAAAAGGAAGAAAACATTTCCACTTAAATTAGGAACCTATTAACCTATATATTTACATTAATGAAACAAAATTCTGATAGCCAACAAAGCATGAGTACCCCCCACCCCCCAACACATACGACTCACCCACATAAGGGCTACCCATAGCTTAACCAAAAAAACATCTATCTAAAAAAGAAGTAGCGCCATGCTAAAAAATAATGAATAATTGGCCTGAAAACCCTAAAATATACAAAGGACCAAGGTATAAAGTAGGTTGAACCTTGAAAACTGTGGACTATTCTAAACAAAATAGTGTGGTCGGTGTTAGGATGGAAACCTGTGTTATCTCCTCATAGCTAACATTTTAAGGATGCAGGACAAAGCAATGGCATCATTTAGTCCAGGATATATATACGCTGCCATTCTCACCTGCCAGAACAATTCTTCCTTTTCTAAGTTAACCTGCCAAGGGCCACTATTTGGGTCTGTTGCCACTTGTTTTACCACAGCAAAGTGAAAAGCATGACTAGGATAGTCTATAACATGGCGGGCTAGTGCGTTCTTTAAATCTACCTTTGAGATTGCATAAAGGTGTTCATATATGCGTTTCTTAAGTGCCCTTTCGGTCTTTCCTATATAGAAAGCCGAACATAGATTACATAGGGCGACATAAACGACTGCCTTAGACCCACAATTGAAGTTACCCATGACCTTGTATGTATTCTTATTAATATTAAGTTGTGTCCCTTCTTGGATGTGTTTACACTGACGGCATGTCCCACATTGGGTCATGCCCTTACACCTATTAAAAAATGTTCTTTTATTATTCCTCTCCAAGAGGGATTTCAGCGAGAATCCTTTTCTAAAAGTGAATCCTGGAACTGAGCCTAACAGGTTTATTAACTGTTTGTCCTCTTTAATAATTGACCAATTCTTCTGTAGGATATCCCTGATGTAATAATGGTCTACTGAAAACGTACACAAGAACTTTATTCCCAAATCTGCCCTGGGGGGTGGGGGGTACTCATGCTTTGTTGGCTATCAGAATTTTGTTTCATTAATGTAAATATATAGGTTAATATTACCTAATTTAAGTGGAAATGTTTTCTTCCTTTTTTGCTTGTTTTTTAATGCGGTTATTACTGTATATTATTCAATTAACAATTAAAACCGCTTATATAATTTGTATGCATTGACATAAAGTTTTTTAAATTAGGGAGGGACTATAAGTATTTAATCTTCTCCCTCCTTGTTTTTAACTGTTTTGTCTGAAGAAGGTGGGTTATTATACCTTCCGAAAGTTCTTGGTTAATAAAAGTGCTAACATTATCGTTTTACAGCCACCGCTTGTTCATTGGATTATTCTATCATATCTGCAGTAAGCTTCCTTCGTGGTTTTTAACTTCATCAGTTTGTTTGGCTGTTTTCGTTTACTTTATATGAACTGTTACTGAATAAGGCAGTAAAGCTATTGGTATGATAGAAGGGTTAATGGATAAAATTGTCCGTTTGCAAAAAACATATGGCAAGCAACTGGCTGACACACAGCATGATGTAATTGTTGCAAGAGAGGAGATTAACACATTGCGAGCTCAATTACAGACACAGGAATCTGAGGCTGCTAGAGCAGCAGATTTAGCTAATCAAGATCTTTTAAGATTACAAACCTTGTTAGAAAAGTATCAATCTAAAGCACAAGAAACTGCTTTTACTAGTCCTATCATAGCCTCAGCAGGTTTTTCTGCTGAAGTTTATAATCAGTCTAGGATGTTAGAGACTCTCCCTAAGTGGGATGAACAGAAGGGTATTTTTAGTAAAATGATTACATTTGAAGCTTGGGTTCTTAAAACTGTAGGGACTGTATAGAATGATACACTTGACCGTTGTTCCTGGAATTTTATCCCTCAACATTTTATGGCTTATATTCAGCAAAAGCAGTATCCAATACAAACTAAACACCTATGAATGACAGCAGTATTGTTAGCATACACTAGGGGGCAATCTCTCACACGAACACTTTTAGATCAGTTTCAAATGACAGTCGGATTCCTTGGAAGAACAGGCTGAACACTACCAGCTGGCATATATGTTAGTTAATGTTAGTGATGAAATAGATTTGAAAGATGACAATTTTCAAAAAGCTGTTATGCTCTCCTTTTTAGACCATTTGGAAGGTGTCCCAGAGGATATCAAACTTATTTATGAGGAATCTTCAAATACACTTACAGAGTTAGTAGATAAATTGTTGAGAGCATGTATTATGTGTAAAGATAATGCTATTCATAAGCAAAAGATTTACACTTCCCGTTCTGCACTCATTGTTAGTGAAGTAAGGGGAAGGGGGCATGGGAGATGGATTAATCAGGGACAGCAAGTCCCACAGCAGGTAGCAGGACAATCATATCAAGGGCAAGTTATACAGGGGCAACAATGGGCAGCATCAGCTCCCCAACCACTTAGTCAACTTCTCAAGTTACTCAATCTATAGAGGGTCCTCCAAAGAGACAGCCTATTTGTTATTCCTGTAAACAGGTAGGTCATACTAAAAATTATTATAAATATTATCGTAAATGGCACCAGAAACAAGGTTTCTTACCCTGAAAAATTTTGATAAGCCACGTGTACCACGACAGCAACAGGTAATACAGCCAGAAGTACAAATACAGCAGTACACTTCACAACAATATGTGACAAAGGGTAATAGGGGACTACAGCAACAATGCCTATATACCACAAACACTCAACAGTCAATATTCCCAGAACAGCAAAGGGATGGTGTGACACCTAGTGTCAATGTACAAAGTAATATTGTTAGCATACAGGATACAACTGTTTTTTTTACTTTGTTCCTGAGTGTTCAGTAAATCCTAAGTATCAGCAGCAAACAGCTCTGCATCATGAAGTTAATCAATCTTCTTATGTTGGCAGTGAAGAAGTTGAGGAAACACTGCAGTTATGTCCTTTGCAGTCCAATAGCACCAATAATTTGGGGTGGGAAGCATATCTACTATAGGGGTGTGACCCCCCCTTACCCAAGTCACTTTCTTGACTAAATTCACGAAGGGGAAAGATGGATGACCACTTATCAATGTTTGGGTAGAGGGGAACTTGTGGGATGATGTTCTTTTAGAGACAGGAGCTGATGTTTCAGTGACAGGCAGGCATTTGCCTCCTGACTTGTCTAAGCATACACGGTTTTCAGGTTTTAATGGCTCTGGATGTCTAGCCATAGGTAGTAAACCTGTACAAGTAAAATTCTCTCATAAAGGGCAACCAGTGAAAGGTGTATTTTTGATGCATAATTCTTGCACTTCCACAATCTTGGGAATGGATATATTGTCCAAAATGGGAGTTGTCATAGACCTTCCTAATGGCATTATATAGCAAGGACAAGGTCCCATGTTGTGTATGATTGAGGCAATACATGTATCAACCAGTTCTGAAAAGAGCTGTACTGTCAGCTCTACTTAAAATGAAGTATGGTCAAATGTAAAACAACAGTTCCCTACATTGTGGCCTTAAGGGCCCACAGACTGCGGGAAGCTACAGGAAACTGCTTCATGTGGCTTCCCACAGACTGCTGGAAGCTACAGGAAGCAGTTTCTGTAGGTAGTGATGAAGATTTTATTCCACTGTTTCAAAAACAGTATCCGATTCCAAAGGAAGCAGAGACAGACATGACAAATTGCATACAACGATGGCTTGATGTGGGAATAATTCAAAAGGGAAATAGCCCTACAAATTAACCCATATGGCCAGTTAAAAAGAAAGACGGCACTTACAGATTGGTTATTTACAAAAAGTAAACCAATTAATGACTCCCTGTGCTCATCTGATTCCAGGAGTCCCAGAGCTAGCTGCAAGAATAAAACCACAAAGTCAGTGGTTTACGGTCATAGACTTGGCTAATGGTTTCTTCACAGTACCACTGCAGGAAAAAGATTGGCAAAGGTTTGCCTTTACTTTGCAAAATGAACACTATGTCATGACACTGTTACCGCAGGGGTTTCAAAACAGTCTGGTTATATTTCACCAAATAGTTGGATGAATGCTATAAGGTCTACAATCTGATGATTCTGTTCTGCATTACACTGATGACATACTAATGCAGTCTGAAACAAAAGAACAGCATTTAGCTAAAGTGACACAGGTCCTTCAAACACTGCAGGAGGCAGGGTTTAAAGTTAAAATGAAAACGTACAATTCATGTCATCTGAAGTAAAATTTCTAGGTACTATTTTATGTCCTTCCGGGTATACTCCTTGTTCGGAGAGGGTGCAGGGAATTTTGCAAATGGATAAACTGTTTACCATTCTGGACTTTCACAAATTTCTAGGTATTATGAATTATAATCAGGAATTCACAGAGGATTATGCCAGAATTGCAGTTTCTCTGTATGACATGCTTTCTAGCCAGAAATAATTACCCTTTCTGGAGTGGGCACCAAAGGAAAATATGGCTTTTTGTGATTTAAAGGCAGCATTGGTCAAGGCTACAGAATTAGTAGCTCCAAGTTTAACACAACCCTTTGTGTTACAGGCAGCAGCTGGACCTAACACACTCTCTGTTGTGCTTCTACAGGAGTGGCCCCAGGGCTCTGATTCTAGAATGGAAAAGACTTTAAACCCCATTACATTTTTCAGTAGAAGGATGAAACATGTTGAAAGGGGATATCACCTGTGCATTCAGCAACTTTTGGCCATTTACTGGGGTTTAAAACAAACTGAATACCTAACATCTTTTTCCAAAGACATTATAGTACAGACACCACATTATGCCATACAGGCTTTGGTAAATGAGACTCAGCTAAATAAACTGACTGATGCCATCAGTCAAGCAGTGTTTGCAAAATGGTTGGCATTATTTAGTGTCAAGCAAGTTACAATAAAGGCAGGCGATAAGTATTACTTATCTAACTTCATGGGATATGAAGGAAAATGACAAGAATGCATTAGGCACATTTCAAATCCAGAAAAGCCCATTCTATCTCCTGATTTTCAGGACGACAGGCCATCCGTCTTTGTTGACAGTGCTCGATTTTGGGA
This sequence comes from Protopterus annectens, assembly GCF_019279795.1. Classification (NCBI taxonomy): domain Eukaryota; kingdom Metazoa; phylum Chordata; order Ceratodontiformes; family Protopteridae; genus Protopterus; species Protopterus annectens. The sequence goes on from NC_056731.1 coordinate 918,880,181, forward strand.
CAATGGACAATATCGGACTGGATTTGCAGTAATACCAGAAACCCTTCTATGGGACAGCAGAGTCTAATTCAGTTACCGGGACACATGTCTGCTCAGCGAGCTGAACTGGAAGCAGTTCTTTATTTTACAGCATTTTCCACCTGTCAATATTTTTTAAGACAGTGCCTACATAGTTATTTCTCTGGGGTTGCATATGTCTACATGGGCAAGGAGAGGGTTTGTTGATAATATGGACAAACCACTCAAGCATGCTTCTGTGTTACAGACTATTTGGAATTTGGTTCATAGTCAGTCCCCTGTGGGTTGCTACAGTATATTAAAGGTAAAAGCTCATCAAAAAGCTACAAATGAAAATTTTCAGTTGAATAACTATGCTAATCAGATGGCAAAAAAGGCAGCCAAGGAAGGAATGCAATTGTATCCTACAGAACACCTTTCTGGCGTACCAGATAAAACCACTGCAGTACATGCCATACAGACATTTTCAGCTCAGAATTTGCAGCATGATTTGCTGTAGATCCAAACTAAGTTTGGACTGCAGGAAGAGTTAGAAAAATGTACTCTTGTAGGAGAAAGTCCAGGGCAATATTATGCAAAATGTTTTGAAGACGGTTCTAGTCTTCCTTCTATACCATACCAACAGGCACGACAGTTAGTGAAATTTAATCATCAGATATTGGGACATTTGGGCACACAAAGGTTATGGCCCATTATAAAGAACAAGTATTAACATTCACAGTTAAAGAAAATCTGTGATTTAGTGCATGCTGAATGCTAAATACGTTTGCAGGTTAATGCTCAATTGAAAAAGCCACAGTTACTAAGTGTAACTCCAGCGGATGGACCTTGGTATGCCATCCAAATTGACTTTGCAGGTCCATTACCCCAGCTAAAGGTGGGTACAGGTATCTTCTAGTGGTAGTTGATGTTTTTTCAAAATGAGTAGAAGCAATTCTTACCAAAACAATGACAGCTAAGGCTACAGCAGAAGATTCCAAGATGGCCGCCGACTAGTCTAGTCCTTACTCTCTGAGCTCCTCACAGCTATTTAACTTTTGTTTTTTTTTACAACTTTATATTAACCTTTTTCCTCAAATTTTTATACTAAAAGATTTTATAAATCTTTTTCTACGCATTTGGATTATTTTTTCTTCTGGACTTATTATCCTGGGATTTATTTTACCTCAGAACATTCTTGGTCTCTCTGCTGCTGGGACTCCTACTGCTCCAGTCTGTTCCTGGTTCCTGGTATCCTGTTGACTGCATTCCATTTCTGGGCATGGCTACAAAATCTGACTCCATGGAGACTCAACCTACAAAGGCCAAATATACTTCAATGCTCTCTCCTGAAAAAGATTCAGGTTCAAAAAGACTGAAATCATCTAGACAACCTACAGAAACTATTAATGTAAGTAATAAAGATTTAAATGGCTCAAATTTCCTTTTAGAAGAACTAAAAATAGCATTAAAACCAATCCAAAGTGCTATACAAAACTTTTCAGAACAGTTTGCAGACTTTAGTAAATCTTTAAAGCAAATAAACAATAGTATTGTTACTATTGAAAATAAAATCTTAGCTTTGGAAGTTAAAACAGACTTATTGGAAAGTGACTTTAAATCTAGAGATAAAACTATTTCAGATTTACAAGCTAAAATATTGGATCTGGAAGCCAGGAGTCGAAGAAATAACATCATTATTTGTGGTTTACCTGAATCTTATGACAATAAAAACTTGTTATCTGTGACTAAAAATATCTTTGAAACACTGTTAAATTGTGAAGCTTCTTCAAAATCTATAATTGTAGAGAGAGCACACAGAGCACTGCGTACAAAGCAAGATTCTTCTACACCAAGGTTAATTTATACTAAGTTACTAAACTTTCAAGACACTTTCCAGATCCTAGAAACTGCTAAAACAAAGAAACAATTCATATGGAAGTCTCACAAACTATCATTTTCCCAAGATCTTCCTGCACAGATCAAATTAAATAGACAAAAACTAGCCCCTATTGTGCTGACTTGATAAAAAGAGGGATTAGATTTGAATGGCTTATCCTAATACCTTGTCTTTCACAGCTAATGACAAAAGATTTGTATGTTCAGATCCTAAAGATGCAAAAGACATTTTTCTTAAAACATTTAAAAAGCTTCCTGACACTGTATCTTAATATTCTACTGTTAAAGAACTACAATAAGGTTTGATTTTTCATTTCTTTACTCTGACAGTATTTGTGTTACATGATTTGTAATTCTGGTGTGACATAATTATATTAGCTTAAGAACTTGTCATGTAATTTACACATGATAGATTTGGTGTGACAGTGTGCAGTGACAGGATATATGCTTGTTAGATTTGTGTGGATTAATAGAAGCATTTAAATTGCTGTATTTACTTTTTTCTCTTTCTCTCACATATGCTTGCTGTGTAAATAGATAATATGTTAATTTTACTACAAGCTTTTGAGTTACAGCCTTCTGTGTAAGCTAAATGATTTTTGGAGGGAAAAACATTCCATCTCAACATTCTAGCAAGAAAATCTTCCCCTCAGAGTTCCAGCTGATGCTCTGCATGAACATGCGCACTACAGTCTCTCTGAGATGGATGGTGATGTCATCATTTGTGAGGAAAGAAGGACAGTTTCAAATACACAAGTCTGCTTGTTTTCAACAAGTATTCAATAGCACTAACTTTTTAATGGATCTGGCTATTATTTAAAGTGTTTTCTCTTCATAAATGAAGGTTGCTTTTTAAATTTAAACAGATTCATGTCACATAATATATTCAGTGACTTTTAGTGTGTCTTCATGACTTCAAAGCAAGCTGCTACTTTCATAAAGCAGAGTGAAAATGTTTCTGGAAACAAATGAACAGGTTAGTTTTATATATTAAAATTCTAAAGGATGTGTAAATAAATGAACATATTTTCCTATTCAGAATATTTTTTCATACAATATTTTATATTATACTGAAGTGTTTAATTTGACAAATGTTACAAAGTATACCTGTTCATATGAAAGTTTCATGTTCTTTCTATTCTCTGCTCTCTCTCTTCTCAGAGGCTGGATGTGATATTTATGATTAGTAGTTTATGTTTAAGAAAGCCTTTACTTATTTGAAAGGTTTGAAATAACTATCTTTAATATGATTTGCTGAATCTACCTGTATATATTTAAGCCCTTAGATTTACTGCATTTAGCTTGCTTGTTTCTGTTTTAATTAGATGTTCAAAATGTTTACTTTAAAAGCCTTTTCTTTTCATGCTGTTTTGCTATGTTACATCTATAGCTTAGAAGAATAGTATGGCTACATAACCTAACAGAGTCATTAGTAAAATATTCAAAAAGTAGATTTAAAATTATATGTATGCACATTGTTGTACATTCAGTCCAATATATATATGATGCTGTTTAAGTTACTATTTAATAATATAATTATACTTTATTCATGTATATTAACTAGTGTTAAAACCTTACAGCTTATAATATTTCATTTTGAATAGTTCCTGTACTACTGTTATCTAGTTAATAGATGCATCTCCAGACTGAATTGTTTTTCATTTTGAGATATGGTTGCTTGGTAGTTGTTTTTTGCTTTATTTGAACTATAACTAAATACTTATTCTACAGGTATTAGTGCTTTTATCATACTAATGGTCATGTTGATTAATGAAATTATCACTAAAATACTAAAGAAGGTTCAGTAGATAGTGCATGACTATTATCTTTAGTTCAGTAATGCTATGCTTATTTACTTATATTATAATGTTACCAGTTGGTTTTGTTATACTTATATATGTTATCTTACATATCTTTCAGTTTTAATTGTATTACTTCTTATGATAGAGTGTTCTAGTTAAGCAGAGTGTGATTTATTTATTATTTACTTGTTTCTCTTTCTCTTGAAATACTTGAGGAAATACAGTTAATCACTATAAATTTCAATTTCAGGATAGGAGCTTTAGATTAGTATTAGAAGTAGGGATTAAGCATGTTGGACGTCTTGAAATTAGTTAATTTTGTATATATTTTTAGTAGTATTACTCGGACTTTATGTTATGTTAGGCTTCCTTTGAGTAATTTGTATTCTAACTTGAGGTTATTATTATCTATAATTACAATGTTTTTTATGTTCTTCTGCTCTTCCTTTATCACAGGGGATTGGTGGGTAGGCACTAGGGTTAGGATAAAGGTTATTATTATACATTTCATGGTTCTTAAAAAAACTTTTTTCTTTTTTTTTCAACAAATGTTATTTGATGACTTGCTTGAATACTTAAAGACTGTTTTTCTTTTATTTTTCTTCTTCTTTTTAATGTTGTGTTGGATTTGCACCTTGAGTTCACTTTTATAGCATCAATAATGATTATACTTGTAGAATATGCCTGTTGACATAATTTTAGATTCTTGGAATGTTAGAGGCATTCAAGATAAAGCGAAAAAGTCACTATTATTTCATATGATCTTTAAATCACAGGCTAACATTTGTTTTATTCAAGAGACCCATATTTCTCGTATTGATTGGAATAAAGAGTTAAAAAATGGATCAAAAGATTATAGCTTCAGGTGACTCATCTAACTCCAGAGGTGTAGCTATAATCATTAAACAAAAATTCATTGGGAATATTATTGATGAGAAATTTGATGATGAGGGGAGGTGGTGCTTATTTACCACTTCTATTGCTGGTTTGGACAAACCCTTATTAATTTTAAATCTATATGGCCCATGTAACTCACAACATTTGTTCATTTTAAAATTTACAATATTCTTGCATCCTATAAGGATCATCATATTATAGTGGGTGGTGACTGGAATGCAGTTATAAACCCTGTAATTGATTGTTCAGCTCCACTGTCACCTATAATCTTCAATCTACTCTGGCTATAAATGATTTGATGACAGAATATAATTTAATAGATCCCTCCGACTGTTAAAAGTATAAACAAGAATGATATATATACTTATTATTCTAAGTGCTATCATTCGTGGTCCAGATTAGACTTCTTTCTAATTTCAGATTATATTTCAAAATATATTGTGGACTTTACTACAGAACCCAGATTCTTTTCGGATCACTCAAGAATTTCACTAAAATTGAACATAAAACCCAATATCAAAAATAAAACTATGTTTAATAAGTGGACCTTAAATAATAACTTATTGTCAAATGAAGATATTTGCAAACAAGCTTCAGAAATCCTAAATGAAATGGTGAATAGTCTTGAATCATCAGACATTCCTTATGACATACAATGGGCTGCATGTAAAGCAAGATTAAGAGGTTTATTTATTAGTAAAGCTGCTTTTTTCAAAAACAATACTTTAAGAAAGAGGAATTCTTAAAATCAAGAATTTCTTCGTTGGAAAATCATCTTAGTCTGAACTATGATGCTACTTTAGAAAAACAAATTTTTGATTGTCAGAAAGATTTAATTCTGCTTCACCAAAATAACCTCTCCTTAGCTGAACAAAAGCTACTTGCTTCATATTCAGAGTGGGCCCAGGTTCCATCTAAATTGTTAGCGAGAATTATTAAAGTTAACTTCAGAAATCCAAATATTACATCTTTATCTTATAATAACAGATTATATAATACTGATGAAGAGATTATTCAACTTTTCACCTCTCTTTACACTGAGTTATATTCAGGTTCTTCTAATTCTGTTAAAGATAATCACTCAAAACTCTTTTTAGACTCTTTGCAGTTCCCTAAACTTAATGATAATCAGCAAAAACTACTTTCTACCCCTATATCGATACAAGAAATCTCGGATTCAATAGATAATCTTAAATTGGGTAAATCTCCGGGACCTGATGGTTTTACTCCAGAATTTTTCAAAACTTTCAAATTGGTAGTTCTTCCCTTTCTATTTAAAGTTTACAATCATATAAGAGTTGATATCTCAGATATTCATTGGAACACATCCAAAACCATTCTAATTCTAAAAAATAATAAAGATAAATCTGACCCAGTAAATTATAGACCCATTTCTTTAATTAACGTGGATATTAAGATTCTGTCATCTATTCTGGCTAACAGATTGAAACGGATTTTACCCTCAATTATCTCGTCAGATCAATCAGGTTTTATGTCTCAGAGACATGCTTGGGATAATACTCTATCTTTAGAGACTATACTTCATCTCATTAAGAAAAATCCAAACCCTATATATGCTTTGATTATAGATGCATCAAATGCCTTTGACAGAGTATGTTGGAACTTTCTATTTCAAACTATGTTATGTTTTAATATTCCCTTATTCTTTATAAATTTTTAAAAGTTTTATACAAGAATATGTTTACTAGACTATACATTAATGGTCAATTTTCTGCTCCGATAAAGATCACTAAAGGAACAAGACAGGGTTGTCCATTGTCCCCTTTTCTTTTCAACATTTATTTAGAACCTTTGCTATTGTTTATCACTCAAAATACTTTTCATAACATCCCTAGAATTCTTAATACTAATATTAATTTCTCTGCTTTTGTGGATGATTTAGTAATCTACTTTCAAACTCCATTATCTGATTACAGAAAAATAATGAATTCTATTGATTATTTTTCTTTGGTTTCCAACTATCTTTTAAATTCTACAAAAACTCATATTTTTCCCTTAAATCATTTAGCACACAAATCTTTTTTGTTTCCAGACGATCATTTTCAGTTTACTTATAATATAAAATATTTAGGAATCAATTTAGAACACAATAATAAATCTTCCTTTCAAAATAATATTAATAAATTATGGAACTCTATATTGTCTGATATGGACAGATGGAAGCATCTAAACCTTTCATTTCTTTCAAGGGTGGCCATTATTAAAATGAATATTCTGCCTAAATTTCTTTACCAATTCTCATCATCTGATCAGATAATTTCAAACATTTTTTTTGAGTCTGTAAATAAAGCTTTGGCAAAATTCATATGGTTCCCTAAATCTGTTAGAATTTCTTATTCTAGATTGGCATTTTCGAAGGACAAGGGAGGTTTGGGTATACCTAATCTTTATCTCTATTATTTGATTGTCTCATCCAATAAACTTCTTACTATCTCTAAATTCAATAACACTTCTTATCCAAATCAATCTTTATGGATAAAATTATGGTATAATTATGTCATTTCTAATAATTTAAATCCTGAAGCTATTCCCTTTATCTCTCTGGATAGTTTATTTATTAAAAATATATCTACAATATTTAAACAGAAGATTAGAGATTTCCAAACCTTACTCAAAATGTGTAAACTAGAAAAGATCTTGCACCATGTTCAGCCAATTCATCTAAACCCAAATATATTATTGGACAATAAACTTTTGAACTTAACAAACTATCCTTTAATTAAAAATCTAAAAGTAGGAGATGTTTTGAAATATCTTGACTTGCCTTTATCTGACTGGCGTAAGTTATTGAAAGTAAACTGGAATTACTCACCAATTCTTACACAACTAAGAGCAATAATTAAAAACAAATTTGTATGTCTGGTCCCCATAGACTCACAATTGAAAAACCTTAACACGATTATCAAAATACTTTCATCATCTGATAAAATGCTCTCAAACTCATATAAATTAATTAATTCTTTAATGATGGACCACAACTGTCTTTTATCTAATGTTTGGTTGAATTATAATTCCCAATTGTCAGAATCTCAGAAAGTCCTGGCTATTAGACACACTAAGGAATTTATCCCTTTTAAAAATTAGCATACACACAATTAATGATTAATAATGATGCCTACTTTACCCCAATCAAATTAAACAAATTTAACCCAAATAAGTCCCCTTCGTGTTCATGCTGTTCTCATCCCCAAGCAGACCTCCTTCATATTCTATGGTATTGTCATTTTTCTCACAGATTGTGGACATCTTTGAAAGTCAGACTGCAGAAAATGGGATATCAAAAATCCACGCTGACGGGAATTTGCTATTCTACATATTCCATTGATTCATCTTTCAAAAGTTGATATTCATGTTATCATTTTTATTTGCTCATTACTAAAACTTTATATAATACAAAATTGGATTGATCGCTCTAAATTAAAATGGGTTACTTTCCAGAAAATGGCTTTTAAATTTATTGATGCTCAAAGATACTTAGGTGGGAGTCCAAAAAAAAAGCTATTAGAAAGGTTGTGTTAGAAAAGGTTCTAAACATATTAAATAGTTAATGTTAAATATTTTTTTTTTTTTTCTCTCAGGTTGCCTAACTTGTATATAGTGTACATATGGTGTATGTTTTATTTCTAAATAATTTATCAAAATCTCAGGAAGGTTGTTATCACTAGATGAATTGTTATATGTTCATTTATGCCTTCTTGTTATGTATAATCTTTTAATTGTCTTGCTATTCATATAATTAATAAAAAATTTTTTTGAGAAAAAAAAGGCTACAGCAGAAGCCTTATGGAAAAATATTTTGTCATTGGGGATGGCCAAGATTTATTGAATCCGATAATAGGCCACAATTCGTCAGTAACCTGATGAAAGCTTTGTGTGATTTGCTTGGTATCCAGCAACAATTTCATGTTTCTTACCATTCTCAGTCTAATGGGATTGTTGAAAGAATGAACAGGACTCTTAAGGAACGCCTATAGAAAGCCTGCTTGGAAAAAGGCATAAATTGGGTAAAGCATTTGCCTGGAATCTTGCTGGGTGTTAGAGCAACTCCACACAGTAAAACAGGGATCTCACCTTTTGAAGTCATTACAGGTAGAAAAATGCCTGTACAATTGCCATTTGATCCTACTGTTAGTACAAACAGACCATTATTAGAAATTGCACAGCATCAACAATGGTTAACGGATATTTCTGAATTGTGTCAAAGTTGATGAGAAATGCAAGCATTCAAATTACGGTCAAAGGATCCTGTTATGCCAGAAGAAAACCTTCCCTCTGGGACACAGGTCTTAGTCAAGACGTTAGACGGACGGTCCATTGGATAGTAATTGGAAAGGAACCTTTGAAATAATTGCTCCATTAGGACCTCTAATGTACAAAGTTAGAGGAAAGAAAAAAGCAAAATGATTATTGTTCATAGAGATCAGTTGAAAGTCATTAAGTGACTTCATGTTTTTTTTTTTGTAGACTCACGGCAAATGCCAAGTCTAAACAGTTGAAATCAGATTAATAACACATATGTGAAAAGGTTATATTATTGTAAAGGTACTCTGCATTATGAGGCATTAAGTATCATTGCAAAGGATAAACTACATAGTCTAGCTGAATAGACCAAAAAAGACACTGCTCACAACTGGTGGCATATCTTTAGTGGTTGGTCAAAATCAGGGAAAAACCTGTTAAATTGGTTGATACATCATGTATTAGTAGTGTTAGGCATTATAGTCATATTAACTATCTGGAATTGCTACCTAAGTTGCCATTTGTGGAAAACTTATAGAATCCAACAAATCATGATGGTTAACCTTGATAAATTGGAAAAGGTTTCAATGTGTATAACTGAAGTTGAAAATGAACATTTTTCACTTTTTAAATGAAAAGAGGGGATTGTGTGAGTAACAAACAGGTTAAAATGGATTTCAGTAGATTTTTTCTGAAAATGTAAAATAAATGTTCTGCATTTCAGTGTGCATAGTGCACGGTTAACTGACTTGGGAAAAACATATAGCTTGGCATTCATTGTTAATAAAAATCAGAAGTAAAATATTTTCTCTCTCATAAACTGTGCAGCTTGTGAAATTTATTATCTACAAGCAGGTCAAGATGAACTCTTGTATGCAGCTGTGTCTCGTCAATATGATACGCACGATAGGCCAAGGATGAAAGGAGTTATTCTTCAGGAACAGAATGTTTAAGATATGGAAAACAAACTGTCAGCAGACCAGCTTGAGAGGAAAGACATATTATTCTGGCAAATTTCCAAAAGTGCTGATGCAGGCAGAAAAGACACTATAAAGGTTGGGACATTTTCTTTTGTATGAGAGACTTTGATTATTCTAAGCTGAAGTACATTTGATGTATTACCTTTCATTGTTAAACTAGATGTCAACTTCGTATGCAGTAAACAAATGTCGTAACAGCAGAACTGTTTCAGTGTTTTCATTGAATAAAGGTACAGACAACGTGAATAGTGCAGTACCACTTTAATCTTAACAGAAAGTCTGTGAAAAATTGTATATTTTAAAGTCCCCATGCTTATTTGAAGCCACTGATGGGCTTTGTTCATAGGTAGGTACAAGGATATCGGCCCAAGGGCCTATGTAAGCCTAGCCAACAAGGTTCCCTGACTTACGCCACCCAAGAAAGTTATTTTCCTGTGCCACTGTTGAGCAGAGACACAGAAGTGATACCTGGGGTGTATTTCCTATTTCCCTTCCACTTATCAAGAATTTTCTTGAAGAGTGCTAATGAAGAACTTTGCTTGACATAGATGGGTAGCCTGTTCCAGAGTATTGGAAGTCTCTGGGACAGGAATCTATCCCTTCAGCATGTCCTGTTTATAGTGGTGACAAGGTTTAGGTCCCTAGAGCGTGTAGCTCAAAGGTATTGGGATTTTATTAGGTGTAGCATGTCCAACAGCTCTGGGTTTGACATAGCTTTATATGTTAGGCAGAGATCACCTTGGAGTAGGCGATATGCTACGGAGTAAAGCTGGAGTTTTTTGAGGTGGTCAGTGTAGGGCATTTGTTTGGGGCCAGTAATCCTCTTTGTGAGGTACTTCTGTGGCCTTTCCAGCTGCTGCAGATATCGTGTGAGGTACCTTCCAAAAGGGGAATTGTACTCTATAATGGGTCTAACGAGTGTTGAGTAGAGGGGAACAATGACCTCTTTTTTCCTGGATGAGAACCATTTTATGATGAGGTGTTCCATGTAGAAGGACTTCCTAACTACTGTGGCGATGTGACTAACAAAGGGGAGACTACTGTCCACCTGGGTCCCAAGGTCTCTTATCATGCATTTGGTGTGAAATAGATTGCTGCCTAAGTGGTAGTTCATGGGTACAGAGTTTTTACCAAAGGGGATGACACTGCACTTTTTGGCATTGAGCTTGAGGCCATGGCTCTGACACAAGGTATCTGTCTCAGTGAGGCCCTTCTGTAGGATGTCCACATCATTTGGGGACTTGACTATGGCTCCTAGTTTGCAGTCATCTGCGAACTTTGTTAGCCAGAGGTCTTCTGTGTTAGCCTGTACTTCAGAGAAGTAGATACCAAACAGGAGAGGTCCCAGGACAGAACCCACTTGTCACTGCTTTGAGGTCAGATTTGGAGTCTGCAACTTTTATAGTGTGGTTTCTGTCAGTGAGTCAGTTGGCAAACCATCTTGTGACATAGAGGTTTATACCTAGTTTAGTGAGTTTAGCTATAATTCCAGAATGGGGGATGGTGTCAAAAGCCTTGGCGAGGTCAAGATAGGCTGTGTGAACCACCTTACCCTCATCTATGGCTTTGGTGACTGCCTCAAAGAAGTCAATTAGGTTCAGGAGGCATGATCTGCCTTTTACAAACCCAAACTGGGTGGAATCCAGAGTTTGGAGGTTACAAATGTCTTTGTTTATGAGTTCCATGATGATATGTTCCATGGCCTTGCAGACCAGGCTCATCAGGCTAATAGGTTGATAGTTCCTGGGATCAGTGGTGACTCCCCCTTTGTGGAGTGGGATAACTGTTGCTGTGCGCCATTCAGTGGGCACAAAACCTGATGCGAGGCTATTATTGAAAATGGTGCTTAAGTGGGGAGCCAGTTCATTCTGAAGTTCTTGTAAAACACAGTCTGGGATGTTGTCCGGTCCCATAGATGCTGTGTTTTTGGCTTTAGAGAGTGCAGCTCTGCATTCTTCCTGTATAGATATGGGCCCTTTAGGGGGTGAGAGGGGGGGTAAAGTTAGCACTGAACCTATATGCCAGGATGATGGCAATATCAGTTGGTTCTGTAATTTTCGTGCCTTTGTGCTGTAACTCAGAGCAGATTTGGGTGTTGCCATCGAGATTCTTGACATAGCTATAGAATGCATTGTGGCTGTCCTTAGAATTAGTGGCAATTTTGTTTTCATAGCTAGCTTTGTTGGATCTTATAAGGGATCTCAGCTTCTTACTGAGGCTGACCAGGGAGCTCCTCCACTCATGGGATTTTACTCTCTTTTGCAACAGTTTCTTCCTTCTGTTGTACAGTTTGTTTATGGCAGGGGACCACCAGATTAGCTTCCTTTTTTTGGAGGATAGCGTCTTGGTTCTGTTTGGGATAGCATGATCCATGCACTTGTGTAAGTGCTTATAGAGTGCATTTGTGTAGGATTCAACAGTTGTAACTGTATTGTCCATCTGCATGGGTGTCATGAAGTTCACCACTTCTGTCTTAAGAAGCATGAAGCTGGCTTTGGAGAAATTTTTTACTGTGGTTTCCTTAATGGGAGGTGGGGGCGGGATGTGGATATCAAGGGTGATTAGTTTATAGTCAGATCGGACAAGCAGTTGACTTCAGGTGTGGAACACCGGTCACTCATGTTGGTAATGACTAGGTCTAGGTTATTGTTGCCCCTGGTGGGGGTGTGGATAAGTTAATCCAGGGCATTGGAGTTTATGAATTCCAGAAAGCGTTGAGCTAAGGAGTTGGTACATGAGTAGTTTTCCCAGTTAATGGTGGGGTAGTTGAAGTCGCCCATTATTAGGCTGTTTGGTTGAACCCTAATATTTTCCAGTACATCAAGAAAAGAGGAGTGGTAATCCTGGGGCATGGTGGGGGATCTGTAGCTAGCTACAATTTGGATTTCAATTTTGCCCAGAGTTAGTTGCACTTAGATAACCTTGGATGCATTATGCTGAGTAACTAGCCTGGAGGTGTGGATATCCTTAATGAATATGGACACACCTCTGCCTTTGCTGTTTCGGTCCAGGTTACATGGCTGAAAAGTGTGTTAAGAGTTATAGCCTGGTAGTGCAGGGGTGCTCTCTGGAGCCTTGAACCAGGTCTCAGTCACTGCACAGATATTGATGTTCTCCATTTTAAGGAGTGCCTCAAGAGAGTGCATTTTGAGATTTAGACTTCTAGCACTGAGTAGCATTGCCCTCAGTTTTTGCTTGCCTGTTCCTGTTATGGTGGGTGAATTTATTTGAACCTTGCCTAAAAAAGGCACTATAGGGGCAGTAAGAGCCTTAACCAGTATCTGGAATCCCAGGGGCGACAGGTGCAGACCATCTGTGGCAAAGCATCGTGGTCTGTCGACCATGTCGTCCCAAGCAGACAGATACTGGATCCCCTTAGAATGACACCAGAAGCTTAGCCAATTGTTGAAGTCAATCATTGTGTCCTTGTACTGTGGTATAATTCTGGGCGATGGCAGAATGCTACTCAGGGCTAGGGTCATACCTGCCTGGGCTACAAGATCGGAGAGCTCTTCCATGTCTCTTTTCATGTAGTCCAGGGAGGTACGTCTCAGGTCATTCACACCAACATGGACAATGACAGAGTCATATTTGTACTTGTTGTGGAGTGACCTGAGTGCATGGGTTATGTGGCGAATCCTGGCACCTGCCAGGCAGCTGACAGTAACCTTCTCCTTGTTTAGCCTGGTGAGTAGGACATCAGTGTGCCCGACTATAGAGACACCTATGACTAGTGTGTTGGGTACGTTGTTTTGCCTTATTGGCTGTGGTTGAGTGGCACACCGAGTCTGTGGGCTATGTGTTATTTGGGTTGTGTTGAGGGATGGAGGTTGCTTGCGTTTCTGCTTTGGAGGTCTCTGTTGCTTAGACAGATTATTATTGAGAGCCTCCACGAATGTTTTTGTGTTACTATGTGTGGATTTTGGTGGTGTAGATTTAGTGAGACTATGTGATGAGTGTGGTGTGGTGCAAATGTTTACCTTCTCCTCATGACTGTCAAGTTCAGTCTTGATTGGAGAGAGATTTACCTCCAGTTTGGCTAGATAAGTGCATCTCTCACAGGTTGTAGTGTTGGGTGGTAGGAGGAGAGGGTTGTCTGTGTACATGAGGCAATTTCTACATTGCCTCAAGATGCCCAAATTCATCAGATAGACAGGAGAGAACACTGGGAGCTGACCCTTGGACATGTCTGAATAAAAAACTATTTTCCTCTAGATAAGTGAGTACAAGAGCTGTTTTTCTCTAAGCAAGTGAGAAAAGTAAGTACAAAAACCGTTTTCCTCTAAGTAAGGAGAAAGATTGAGTGCTATAGTAATTAATAGCTTATTTAGTGCTTACAAGTTCTGAACAAGTGCTGAGCATGAATAAGCAAATTGAAGTGCTAAAATTAAGAATCTGTATCTGCACTAGATGAGTTACTGGTCAGAAACAAGTGCAAATGCAGGCTTTCAAATCAGAAAGTTGAGAGAGATGGAAGAGATTGCCCAAACGGCCAATAACTACAATTACTGGGCCAGAACCATTCCTTATGTTGTAGACAGGTTACCTAGTTCTTATCACTCCCACTGATAAGCTAGAAGGCTTCCCTCCAACACAGAAAGGCTTGGGGGGCTCAGAAGCTTACATACAGTCCTGGATACAGCAAATCTGTATCTGGAACACTGGTTACAGGAAAGGTAGGAAACAGGCTTACATGTTTTTTGTTTTTTTGTTTTTTTTTTTTTTACAGAAAAGTAGCAAAAACAGTAGTAAAAACAATTCACATGCAGTGCAAGCTAGCACATGAGTATGTAGCAATATTAGACCAAACACAGTTTAAAAATGCAATTAAATTAAAAAGGACTAAAAGCAAGTGCAGAAAGAGTTTATTAGGTTGAATGTGGTAAAGAGATGGGTGTGGGGGAGTGTCCCAGATCAAATCTACAGTGGGGCGGGCAACTGCAAAAGCCACCAAATTTAGACTACAAACCAAAAATAGGGAGGCTGGGTGGGACAAAACATTTTCAACAGAGATCTAAGCAGCAGCTAACAGTACAAACTGTAAAACCAAAAAATATATACTCAGCTCTGTATATTTGCAGATCAGTCTCTCAGAACAGTGAGACAACAGTTTCAACAGAGATCTAAGCAACAATTAAACTCTATAACCAAAAAAAATATATACTCAGCTCTGTATATTTGCAGATAGTCTGGAAGACAGTCTCTCAGAATACAGGTTCCAGCTATTAAATGCAGGCTGTTACTAACATGTCAAATTAAGAGATCCTTGAGTTAGATACACAAGCTGTTCATAGGTTCATAGGTTCGTACTAGGCTATCTGCCCTAGGGCATTTATAAGCCTAGCCAGAGTGTGTGTGGCTTTCACCACCCCTTAGGATGAGAATACTACGCCCTTTTAGGATTTAGTTTACTGTGCCTCTGTCTAGTAGTGACACAGAGATGACCCCCGGGGTAAACCTACGATCTCCCATCCACTCGTCAAGATTTCTCTTGAATAGTCAGTGAGGGGCTCTGCCTAACATGGACTGGGATTCTGTTCCAGAGTGTAGGGAGCCTCTGGGTTATGAATCTGTCCCTCCAGCACGTTCTATTTATTTCTGTGTTGAGGTTTAAGTCTCTTGCTCTCATGGCTCTGATGGATTTGGATTTTCTGAGGTGGAGCATGTCCATTAATTCCAGATTGGACATGACCTTGTACGTCAGGCACAGATCACCTCTGAGTAGGTGGTATGCGACTGAATAGAGCTGGAGTTTTTTCAGTCGGGCAGCATATGACATATGTTTAAGACCCTTTATCCTCTTGGTGAGGAACTTTTGGGGTCTTTCCAACTGCTGCAGGTGTCGGGTGAGATACATCCCAAATGGGGCATTGTACACAATCATTGGCCTGATAAGAGAAGAGTACAGGGGCACAATGACCTCTCTTGATCTAGATGTGAAACCCTTCATGATAAGGTGGGCAATATAGAAGGTCTTCCTAACCACTTTGGCAATGTGAGTGTCAAATGAGAGGTTACTGTCAACCTGGGTCCCTAGGTCCCTGATTACCTCTTCTGTACTTAATGGATTACCACCTATGTGGTAATTTGTGGGTACCTTGTTTTTCCCAAAGGGTATGACTATACATTTTTGGTGTTCAGCTTAAGGCCATGGCTCTGGCACCAATTATCCATTTCTATGAGGCCTCTCTGAAGGATGTTTGTGTCCGCTGGAGTATCAATTATGGCGCCCAGTTTGCAGTCATCTGCGAACTTTGTCAGCCACAATCCTCCTATGTTTGCCTGTACCTCGGAAAAATAAATGCCGAACAAGAGGGGTCCCAGGACTGAGCCCTGTGGGACACTGCTTGTGACTGGCTTAGAGTCTGACATAGCTCCAGCAACTCTGACCCTGTGGGTTCTGTCCTTGAGCCAGTTTGCAACCCATCTTGTGACATATGGGTTTACATTTAAGCTGGTGAGTTTGTCTATAATGCCCGAGTGAAGTATTGTGTCAAAGGCTTTTGCAAGGTCAAGGTAGGCTGTGTGAACTGCCTTACCCTCATCAATGGCCTTAGTGACTGTTTCAAAAAAGTCAACCAAGTTCAAAAGGCAGGATCTGCCCTTGACAAAGCCAAATTGGGTAGGATCCAATGTCTGTAGGTCCCCAATGTCTTTGTTTATGAGTTCCATAATGATCCTCTCCATAGCTTTGCAGACCAGGCTCGTCAAGCTTATGGGGCGGTAATTTCCAGGGTCCGTAGAAGCACCGCCTTTGTGAAGTGGGACCACTGTTGCCGTATGCCACTCTTTGGGTACGTATCCTGTAGTAAGGCTAAGATTAAACAGCAGCCTTATGTGTGGGTTTAGTTCCTCTTGGAGTTCATGTAGCACACAGCCCAGGATACCGTCCGGTCCCATTGATGCTGTGTTTTTAGCTTTAGAGAGGGTGACTGTCACCTGGGCATCTGAGATGTTAGGGAGGTTACACTCTGCTGGGATAGTTATTTCTCCTTTTGGGGGGGGGGGGTGGAGGAGAAATTTGCACTGAACCTGTCTGCCAGAATGTTGGCAATGTCAGTGGGTTCAGTGTATTTTGTGTCATTTTGGACTAACTCTGAGCATATCTGGGAGTTTCCACCCAGGTTTCTAACATAGCTAAAGAAGGCCTTGTGATTGTCTTTTGCGATTTTTCTCTCAAAGTTGGCCTTGGATGATTTTATGAGTGATCGTAGTTTTTTTTGCTAGTACTGATCAGAGATGCCTTCCCTTTTAGGGATTTTACTCTGTCATGTAGTAGCTTCCTCCTCCTGTTGTAAAGTTTGTAAAGTTGTAAAAAACAGTTATATCAACTGAAGACACGACAGAAAATGGGGGGGGGGGACAGTTTCAACAGAGATCTAAGCAACAACTAACAGTACTTGTTGCTACAAGTTATTTATATAACCTATCTGTGGTTGCTCCTGTTCTGGTAATTGTTCCTGACCTGGCTGCCTATTCGTGGCCAGTTCTGTTGAGGCCCCCTTCGTTGATTCCTCCATGAAGGTGTATAAATATCCTGGTCATTACAGTTCTCACCAGTCCTTGCTCTTTGGTTCCTTTCTCTAATTCTTTCAAAATGTCTTATATAGAAGTAAGGAAACTGTTGATGATCATTAATATTAAATGACTGCGTATTGTCATTAACAAAACCATTCTCATTTTGTATTTGCTAATCAGTTTCCACCTAGACTTGGGAATATTCAGGAGTATTAACAACATCAGAAGCATGATTTTTTTCTACCCAACTATTGATTCTTTGGCAGCTTTGGGTATGCTGCTCCTCTTACATACTCATCTCTGTCTCTTTTCAGCTTTTTTTATTTTATTTTCCTTGAGCATCATTAAATTTTGTTCAATACTGCTATAAATGCACTTATGCTCAAACTTATATCTAGCATATGCTTCATCCAATTTTCCAGCTGGTCATGTTCCTCACCCAAATTAACCATGTCTTTAGTATTATATTTGATTAAAACTTCGAGAAACTCACAACCATGTCTGTTAAATAAATTGACCAGTTCAATATGCAGAGGGGAATTCACAAATAAGCCTGTGGGGTAGCAGAATAATCTTAAACCCTTTGTTAAATTATTATTACTTAAACATTCCTTCAGATAAGCATTTTCAAGCTGTAATTTTTTGAACCTATGCAGCTTATAATCAAAGTTATTCAGTTTCTCAAGCATACTGTCATTCAATGTTTGCTGAGCAGGGGAATTACCAGAAAAATCAAGGCCCCTGTTAAACCAGACCCTAAAAGCAGGGGCTTCCAAATGTTGCCTTAATGAAGTACAAGAATAGACAAATGTCCCAGTGGACTATATTTGCAGATGACATTATAATCTGTATTGAGAGTATGGAACAGGTTGAGGAGACCCTGGAGAGGTGGAGATATGCTCTAGAGAGGAGAGGAATGAAGGTCAACAGGACTAAGAATATGTGTGGGTGAATGAAATGGAGGATAGAGGAATGGTGAGGATGCAGGGAGTAGAGGTGGTGAAGGTGGATGAGTTTAAATACTTGGAATCAACAGTTCAGAGTAATGGTGAGTGTGGAAGAGAGGTGAAGGAGAGAGTAAAGGCAGGGTGGAGTGGGTGAAGACTATCAGGAGTAATTTGTGACAGACGGGTACCAGTAATAGTGAAAGGGAAGTTCTACAAGAGGGTAGTGAGACCAGTTGTGTTATATGGGCTGGAGATGGTGGCACTGACAAAAAAGGCAGGAGTCAGAGCTGGACGTGGCAGAGTTAAAGATGTTAAGATTTGCACTGAGTGTGACAAGGATGGACAGGATTAGGAATCAGTGTATTAGACGGTCAGCTCAGGTTGGACGGTTTGAAGACAAAGCCAGAGAGGTGAGATTGCATTGATTTGGACATGCTGAGGAGGGATGCTGGGTATATTGAGAAAAGGATGCTAAGGATGGAGATGCCAGGTAAAAGTAAAAGAGGAAGGCCTAAGATAAGGTTTATGGGTGTGGTGAGAGAGGACATGCAGATGGTTGGTGTGACACAGCAAGATGCAGAGGACAGGAAGAAATGGAAACAAATGATCTGCTGTGGTGACCCCTAATGGAAAGAGTCAAAAGAAAAAGAATTAAGTATAAAAATGTGGTGCTGCATTCGCACCTAAAAGAGAAAGACCAGCAGTTCTTGCCATTTCCTCAGCTTGGTATCCACTAGTCTGTTGTTGCTGCAGTCCTGTCAATAAGCCAGTTTTCTGCCTCTGGTATGGTAAAATTGAACTTTCTTCAGAGCCAGTTGATACATTTGCGGAATTATTACTACCATTCACCTCCCAAACATGTTGCATTTGCATAGCACTTAAAGTTGAATGCAAGCAATCCACTTTGTGTAAGTCGCTCAATAAGTCTGTTAAGTTAAAAAGAGTCATTTCATTTTCCCTCTGGGAAAACAAGGTCTGTGATAATCCTTGCTCTCCTGCTGTTCAGCTCGCATTGTGTTGTAATCCACAAATTATGTATAAACTGAACAAACAAAGCAATGAAAAACTGCTGAAAACAAAACAATGCAAAGAGGAAAACTGGATCTATACAGACCCCAATTTTACTATTAACACTTTCATTTAAACATTGCCAGACTTCATATCTAACTCAAATCTGCATGCATCCACTTTTAAAACTTTTCCTCATCACAGGACTCATCAGTCCCCACTAGAGTCACTAGATCTTAAAGATACCACGACCAGATATTCCATTAAAAACAATAAACTACCTTGAAGCTGCTTTTTGAATAGCAGAAGACATAAAAGTAGTACAAGAAAAGAAGGTGCCTGCTATTCATTCAGTACATGTCATGTTATGATAATTTTCAGTAATTCAATTATTACTTTATTATAAAAGCGTAAGAATCATTGTAGCTGTTCTTAGCATTTCATTATAAAATTACTGTTAAAATACTACAAAAAACTGCCACTTTTAAGAACTGTCATCAAGGCAGTTGGTGTTCCTAGGAATGCTTGTTGCTATCAGAAAGTAATGAGAAGCAGCAACCCATTTCCGCACTCTCACAGCTTCTTGGCATAGGGGATATGATCTGGGTCATCCTTGCTTGTTCATGTACCATGCGATAGATATGTTACACATTTGAACAGAAATCCCCCCAGAGGCAAGAAGTCCTTAAGTTCCTGCAACAAAAGGAGAACTACTCACATCTCCAGAACATTGGTGTAAAGGTTGGCATCCTGTGAAAATGCCTCCCACCTTGAATCAAGTAGGCTGTGGCTTTGAGCAATGACTCCATTGTCATAGCAGCAAGGATGCTAGTCATCCAGACATGGAAACAATGAATCTCTTTGAGTCATAGATGAGCTGTAAATACAACCTTGCATTTGGTGAAAACTGGGGGTGGGGGGTGGCTGTGATGAGATAGGAAGGCAGGGCTCTGAAATGAAAATGAATGGCACCTAGCTGGAAGTGTAGAAATCTCCTGGAGGCTTTGGCTTTCTTAACATGGGTGCAAGTGCCTTGGAGTTCTAACAAGCACATCCAATCATTTGCCTAATGACATGGCAATATCTATTGCACCATCACCATTCTGGAAAGGGTCTTTGTTACTTATGTGTTTAGGCTGTTGAGGTATAACATGGGTCTGAGGTTCTTGTTTTTCTTTGGAATTGAAAATAATCTTCAATAATATGCATGGCTCTTTTTCTGGAAGAAAAATAATTTATCTTTTGGGTGCTTTTTCTTGGTGGGTGGAATGTCCGATTGAATATTTTAAGAGAACAGGGTGGGGAAAAGGGAAATGCATAACTTATGGATATTATCCTTCTTCCCCAAGAATCCTGTGAGATAACCATTCACACAGGCAGTAAAGATAGATGACTCCTGACTACCTACCGAAAGGAGCAGATGGGTAGCCATTAGTTTGCCTGTCTGAGAAAGAACAATATCCCTGGTTTTGTGGTCCACCTTGACTAATGGGTCTGCATCCATTGAACAGGCCACCTCTGCCTTGATCACCCCTGTCTGATGTGGTGCCAAAAGGCTATTGATGGTTTTTTTCAAACCAAAGGGGGTTTGGACACCTTTTGGTTGCTTTTATGACTGTAATGTGGCTTCAGATTTGATGTGTACAGCAGACAATGTCATGCCTTCCTGCTCACACTTATGTAACTTTTCTTTGATGTAAGGATCAAAGGGGAATACTTAAAGCTAAGGACCCTAAACGGCCTTTTTAAGCCTAGCCATGCTTCTCAGAAGTACTGGAAAATGTTTTGTTCCCTTAGGTTGTGAGTGGGGTACATATAACTTAGGTAGCACCTGCAACCTTACTTTCTCTAATAGAGACATAGGTGCCACACCAGGGTAAATTTACAATTCCCAATCCACTGATCCAAGTTATGCTTGAATAAATGCAGGGAAGAACTCTGTTTAACATAGGTGGGAAGCCTGTGCCAGAAAATTAGTAGTCTGTAGGAACATATCTGTCCCTTCAGCATGTCTTATTTATATTGCAGATGAGATTTAAGTCCCTGGATTGGGTGCTTCTGATGCCATCTTTTTTTGAGTATGGGCAAAAGGTCCATTAAGGCTTGATCAGAGAATGCTTTGTAATACATGCAAAGGTCACTTCTTAGCAGCCTATAGGAGGATAAGTATAAGGATAAGGCTGTGACATGGTGGTCTATGTAGGATTTGTTTTGTACACCATGTATTCTTTTTGTGAGGAATCTCTGTGGATGCTCCATTTGTTGCATATGCTTTGTCAGTTACATACCAAAGGGGGCACTATACGCAATGATTGTTCTAATGTAGGCTAACAATGACATCTCTGGACCTGGAAATGGGAAGATCAGAAAATACTGGGAAAAATCATGGTAGTAGAATTACAAATAATAGTGGCAGAAGAATACACTTTTCCAAAATCTATTAAAAGTTTTACCATCCTTGTCAAAGTGAGAAAGGCATTAGAATTTATTAAATATTTAGCTGCAGAAGGATTTGACAAGTAAATTACTGCAGGGTTATATCTGGGATTAGAAAATAAGCATTTGTAAGACTGAGGAAGCTTGCACAGTCTATCTGCCTTCTTAGAGTCTGCAGGCTGGCTTGCCAGATATGTTACAGGCTATAATAAAAACATCCTTCAAAGTTGGAGGTGCTGGAGGAATGACATTAGGCTGAGGAAATACCAGCTGTAATAAATTATATTTTTTTTCAAAGAAACTGGAATGCCATTTTGTTCTCACTGAAAATATTGATGCATTTTAGAAATGGTTTAAGAAAAGGAAAATCTTCAAAGGGAAACTCAGAAGAAATGCTCTCCTCAGAATAAGAATCTGTTGTCTGGGAGAAATAACTGAATTTGTTTCTTCTAATGCCATTTCCTGATCACAACACTTAGAAATTGAAGAATTTATTTTTCTTTTACCAGTAGAACCTGAATATGAAGGGTCAAGAGCCTGAATTAAACCCCAATCTTAAAGCAATAAATTTTCCCTATCTAGGGTAAGATAAAAAGGGAAGATAGATGTTTCACTTTCTGCTTATTTTTTAAACACCTATATTGAATTATCACTTGTGGCACAGGCAAATTTACATTTATATAAAATAAATCAAACTGTATTAACAAGTTCATGTTTACAAACAATATACTTCACATGTATTGCTATACATCATATAACCTAAGCAACACTATATAAATTATTCAATTCCTTTTTTCTTTGTTTAAACAAGAAACATCTTTATTAAACCAGCACTTGACATAGGCAATCATACATTTATATAAATTAAAACAAACTACACTGATACAATCCTAGTTGCAAGCATTTTACATCACAAACCATAGATACATTCCCAGTTGCAAACACAATACATCACTGATAATCTATCCAATCATTTTCAGTCGATTACATAACTCATTTAAGTCCTGCCTTCTTTTAAACCTCATTCCTGTTCTGTATATATTGTTCCCACAATTCCCACTTTTTCCTATGTAGTTTGCTCCTACACTTTTTCAAAGATCTTAATTCCAGTTGTTTTATCTCTGTTACTATATTCACTACTTCTAGTATAGTTGGTTTAGATTTTGATTTCCATTTTCTAGTAATTGCTTTTTTGGCAGCCATCATAATTAGACACAGCAAGGCCTTACTATGTCTAAGCAATTCCAATTTTGTATCATAGCTCAGAAAAATCATCTCCTTTGTCACACCAATCTGCCCACTCAGCATCTCTGACAGTGCATACCGCAGGAAATCCTTAAAGTCAGCCAAATAAATGCACCCAGAAAATGTTACCAATTGCATCTTTCTTCCCCATCACACCGCCAACATTTGTTGTCTACCAGAGGAAAAATTCTCCAGAGTCTACTTGGGATATAAAAATATCTATGTAAACATTTCCAGGTAAAAATCCTAAATCTTCTAGATTTTGTTGCATATTTGGGAGACATACATATATCTTCCCATTGTTTCTTTGTG
Source organism: Protopterus annectens (assembly GCF_019279795.1). Lineage (NCBI taxonomy): Eukaryota > Metazoa > Chordata > Ceratodontiformes > Protopteridae > Protopterus > Protopterus annectens. Next base: position 918,903,482 of record NC_056731.1, read on the forward strand.
AATTGCTTATCCAATCTCTCTTCCCATTCCTGTCTAACCTCATCTGATTGATTCTTATAGTTATCATACAATATTTTATATGCTCTACTAATTATTCCTTTTTTAAAGGCAGCTTCTATTCTACAACTTTCTGCTTATTTTTAACAGAAAAAAATCAGTAGAAGCAGACAAGACTCATGTCAGGGACATCACTTCAGGGATCAGGCATCTTAGCCTGGACAGGCAGAGAAGAATTCCTCTGAGACTGACAACAGTGGTTTTCCCATGCCCACAGACCACACTCCAACAGCTGCATAGGACATGTCTAACCCATAGTCCATTGTGGATGAAGGAATTATACCAGAGGAAAATATAGAAAAAGATGAGGGGTTTGATTAATATGGCCACTGCAGGATCACACATCTGTAACTAATGCAAGGAAGCAACCTGCTGAACTAGCAAAGGCTGTTTAGGAATTTTATTTTTATATCTGGAGGAAAAAAGAATGCAGAAACTGGTACACTGTTCCATAGTTAAGCAGAGAAAGAAGACTGAAGCACGGTAAGTAATGTCAACAATTATTAGTAAAAATCAAGTATTGCAAAAATTGTTTTTTTTAACACACAGTACAGTACAGTTGTGTACCTACCATAAATGTAGATGTTCAAGTGTATTCACTGTTGCAGTCATTACACTTGGGTTATCCTGCTGGCAGGCTACCCGCAGTTGGCCTGAATTCCAAAGTCCTGGTCTGACGTCGGTTGCTGTCGCTTCTTCCCTGATGTCAGTGCACCAGGTTTATAAAAGATGCAGCCGATGTCATTTTCTTCAGTTTTTATTGCCCCAGATGTCAGGTGCCCCCAAAAGGGTAGGCTAAAAATTCTGCTCATAAAAAAGCATGCACTAACATAAACATTACCTTCATCTACAAGCAAATACACCACATAGGTTGTATAGAATAGAGAAGTACAGATAAGTCCCAGCAATGAAAGGGGGATGGTGGGAGGGTAACCTGGACTGCAACAATGAATACACTTGAACATCTACATTTATGGTAGGTACACAACCGTACTATGTTCATCGTGTTTCACTGTTGCAGTCATTACACTTGGGATGAATCCCAAAGTTGAGGTTGGGTGGCTGGGTCTAAATAGAATTAGGAGTGGCTATGAGGCCCTGCAGAACTGCAGTGGCAAAGCCTGCTCTGGATTTAGAGTAAAGAGGCAAGTGGTAGTGCTTTGTGAAAGTGTGCACTGAAGTCCAAGTTGCAGCCTCCAAAATATCCTTGGTTGGTACTCCTATGAGGAAGGCTGCTGAAGTGGCTGCTGCTCTGGTTGAATGTGGCCTAATGCAATTAGGCACTGATTTGCCATGTTGAGAATAGCAGAAACGAATGCAGTGGCCTATCCATTTTGAAATAGTCTGCTTTGAAATAGCTTTTCCTTGCGATCCTGCGGCATATGCCACTAAGAGTTGCTCAGTCTTTCTGAAAGCTTTAATTTTGTCCAAGTAGAAGCGTAGCTGCCTGTGTATGTCCAAAGAATGCAGAAGTCTCTCCCCTTTATTCTGTGGGTTTGGATAAAAGGTAGGCAAATTAATAGTTTGGTTAAGTGCCACACTAGACACTAGCTTAGGCATAAATGTTGGGTTTGTCCTTAGAGAAACCCTGTCCGGATGGAAAATAATAAAAAGTTCCACAGCCATTAGTGCCTGTAACTCTGAGACTCTTCTTGCTGAAGTTATTGCTAGGAGCAGAGCTGTTTTCCATGATAAGTATTTTATCTCAGCTGTATTGGCTGGCTCAAAAGAAGGCAGTGTGAGATTTTCCAAGACAAAATTGAGGTCCCATGCAGGTACTGGTGCTCTCCTTGGAGGTCTTATGTTTTGGGCCCCTCTGAGGTACTTCCTTAGCAGTGGATGTGAAAAAATAGGTGGGTCCATATTGTAATGAGCTGAAATGGCAGAGGCATGGATCTTAATTGATGAGAAGGATAGGCCTTTGTCCAGCATCTCAGTCAGGTATTGTAAAATCCGAGGAATATTTGGTACAAGTGTGTCAATTCCTTGTGCCTGTTTCCAAGCACAGAATCTCTTCCATTTTTCTGCACAAGATTTAGGGTTCTGAGTTGGCTGTGCAGGATCTGATTGTTTTGTTGGGTCAGTAAATGAGGAATTTGAGGTAATGTCCAGGCTGGGCCTTGAGACAAGCTCTTTAGGATTGGATACCAGTGCTGGTGTGGCCAGTCTGAGGCAATCAGTATCATTTTTGGCTTCTCTTGTGTGACCTTTAGGAGTAACTTGGGGAGGAGAGGCAGTGGAGGAAAGGTATATACTGTAAGGGTTTTCCAGCTGAGTGATAGGGCATCCACTTTCCATGCTTATTTGTGATAAGTCCTTGTGCAGAATCTCTGTAATTGGCAGTTGTGAGGGGTGGCAAATAGATCTCTGTCTGGGCATCCCCATTTTCTTGTTATCATGCTGAAGATTTGTGAATCTAGTTTCCACTCATGATGATCCACGAGGTTTCTGCTTAGTTCGTCTGCCAGAGTATTTGTCTTTCCTGGCAGGAATTGTGCTTGCAGGTGTACTTGATAAGTCAATGCTGTGTTCCACAAAGTCATGGCTTGTCTGCAGAGGGGGGTAGGAATGTGTGCCTCCTTGCTTATGTACCACATGACTGTAGTATTGTCCGTCTTTATCACTAGTTGTCCTGGATGAAGTAGATCCTTGAAGGCTGTCAGGGTATTCTGTACAGCTAGCATCTCTTTTTGATTGATATGAAGATGCATTTGGCTTGCGGGCCATGTGCCCTGAATACATTTTCCTGCCATGTGGGCCCCCCAGCATAATCTGATGCATCTGTTGTTAGTGTCTGCCTGGCTGTGGGTAAAGTGAATGGCTGTCCCTTGTTGTGGTGACAGGCCTGTGCCCACCATCGAAACTCCTGTTGCAGGCAGGGAATGAGGGTAATTAATGTTTCCAGGCTGTGGCAATGTTGAGTCCAAACACTTTTTAGATACCATTGTAGCTTCCTCATATGCAGTCTTGAATATGGAATTAGCAGAATGCAGGATGCCATGAAGCCCAAAGCCTGCAGAATTTTTCTTGCAGATAACTGGGTTTTTGTTGCCATCTTTTCGAAGTAAGAAGTCAGTTGCCTTTGTTTGTCTGATGTGAGATAAGCCATCTGGGCAGTTGTATTTAAGCTTGCACCCAGGAATATTATCTCTTGAGAGGGTACCAGTTTTTATTTATTTTCATTTACTGTGTACCCTAGGCAAATTAGTAATCTTTTTACAAACATCAGATGCTTCAGTAGAATGTCTTTGTTCTTTGCTTGAATAAGGCAGTCGTCCAAGTAAGGATATATTTGGATTCCTCTTTGTCTGCAAAATGCAATTACTGGTGCCAAGACCCTGGGCACAGTAGATAAGCCAAAGGGCAGTGCAGAGAATTGGTAGTGCATTGAGCCAGCTATGAATCTGAGGTATCTCCTGCAAGATTGTCTGATTGGGACATGCAGGTATGCCTCTTTGAGGTCCAAAGTTACAAGTCAAGCCTTCTTGCCCAGCATGGGCAGAAGCTGCTGCAGAGTCAACATTTTGAATTTTGGAACGTCCAGAAAAGTGTTTAGAATAGACAGGTCCAGTATTGGTCTCCAGGATTTGTCCTTTCTGGGTACCAAGAAAAGTCTTGAGTAAAATCCTTGTCCCTGCTCTTGCTGTGGTACTCACTGAATAGCCCTCATGTCCATGAGGGATGAAACTTGCTTTTGTGCCTCTGCCCATTGATTGTGTGGCAGGTCTGGCATACCTTTTGTCTTTGGAAGGGTGTGAAAGTGGAACCTGTAGCCCTGAGACACTATATTCATGATCATGTGCCAATTTTGTGAAAAAAGTGCTAGTTTTCCCCCTAAGGGTGCTGCCAAAAGATAAGTGCTTGGCATTGGCAGAGGAAAGTCATTGGGACTGTTTCCTATATGGCTGTGATTTGTCATCTCTGCTTTTGGAGGTAGAAGCACCCCGTTGTTTAGGCCTGTATGAGCCTTGGGGCTGGGATCTGCCTCTAGGGTGTCTGTATCTTCCTCTTTGTGGCCTGTCTGACACTGGAAAGGACCAATTCTTAGAAGACCAGTTCCTGCAAAATCTGGGTGGCTGTACCCGTAAGAAATCCTTAACTGTCTGCATAGATTTCGCTTTATCCTCTATTCTCTTCAACACCTCTTCTGCCTTAACACCAAACAAAATATCATGCTGTAATGGAGCATCCAATAATTTTGCTTTAACATGATCAGGCAGATTCTGTTTCTTTAACCAAGCATGCCTTCTAATGACAGGACCTGTAACAGCGGCCCTGCAAGAGGCCTCCAGTGAATCAAAACCACATTGCAAAGTATGCTTTCCCACTTGTTCAGCTGCATGCAATAAATCATGCATTTCCTTGTTTTCAGAACATTCAGAATTTGTCAACATTTTCTGTTTTAGTAGTGACATTAAGTATTGCTGATATTTAAGCATATGAAACTGCCAATTTAAAGCCCTTACAGCCAAGGTAGCAGTAGTGTAAACTTTTTCCCCCATCTGTCCAGTGCCCTAGAATCCCTATCAGAGGGGACAGGTTTTTTTGCAGTGGAAGCCTTGACCCCTTTGGGACCCTGAGATATAGTTTCTGGGTCAGCAGCAGGGTTTTTATATAGAGATTTATGGGAATCTGGAAGCCTGTAGTATGTCTGGCTTAACCGGTGCAGGGGGTAAAGAGTCAGGAGACAGGCCGGACTCTGAAAATACATCATCTACAATGTCTAGAACAGGTGGAATAGCAAGAGGTCTGTGCTGAGGTAGTAAAAGTAAGTCTCTGAGCCTTTTCTTAGATTCTGAGTAATCTTGTCTCTCCCAGTGAAAATGCTCCCTCATGGTATGCAGGGTTTCCCCAAAAGATTAATCCTCAGGAGGAGAGGCTGAAGGAATAGATTCTTCAGCATCAGAATCCTCATAGGGAGGAAGAGAGTATCCCTGTTCTGAAGAGGAGTCAGAGGAAATGGAGAGCTGATCAGAAGAGTCATATTCTGTGTCTTGCCTAGGCCTCTTATCAGGAGGAGGATGGGAACCCCTGATCAAAGTAATTAGGTCTTCGGCCATTTTAAGCATCTGTTTCTTAGGCATGGAAGTCTGTCCAGGAGAATGCTGTACTTGTTTCTTTGTCTTTAAAGATGTTTTAGTCTTTGCCTTGGAAGCTGAGGTTGGCTTGACAGATAACTGTGTAGGTCTGAAAACACCCTCAGAAGCCGATGCCTGCTCAGCGGCTCCGGACCCATCTGAGGGAATAGTTTCCGAGTGTCCAATACCTTGAGTATTCAGAGGCCTAGTTGTCTGCACGTGGGAGTCATAAGCGGCCTGTGGCTCTGAGGTAGCGGGCGTCAGGGGCTGCGAAAGTGCCTCACTGAGAACTGGCGACTGGCCTAGCGGAGGCCTCGTCGTCGGTTTTGGACCTCGGATGCCTGTCCTTTACCTTTTCCTTGTGCTTTTTATAAACTCCAGTCATTGGCTGTTCTGACGGCATTATATAATTAAATCTTTGGCCAAAGTAATGAAAGGCAAAATCATACCGACGCTTAATAGTGCGTTGGTTAAATCTAGCACAAAACCGACAGCTAGTAATGTCGTGGTCAGGGTCTAGGCAAGGAATACAGTAAGAATGAAAATCCTTATGAGGTATTTGCTTCCCACAAGAAATACAATTGTTAACGTTTTCTGACATCGGTCTGGAGCAAGAGAAAAGTTTTCCCAATGGGGTACTTAGCTTTAATGAAGACTTCGGATCTGAAATTTGATTTTGAAAATCTCAGGAGTCGGCCGACCTGCACTTGCAAACTGCTTTTGCTTCGGGCACCGCACGGCAAGAAAGACTGAAGAAAATGGTGTCGGCTACATCTTTTATACTCCTGACGCACTGAAGTCAAGGAAGAGGCGACAGCAAACAATGCCAGACCAGGACTTTGGAATTCAGGCCGACTGTGGGTACCCTGCCAGCAGGATAGCCCAAGTGTAATGACTGCAACAGTGAAACACGATGAGCATCAAGCACAAAGGACACACGCCTCAGTCCCTAAAAGTAATATTTTAAAATTATTGTCAGTAAAGTAGGGACAGAGGAAAGGGGGAATATACTAATTGCTACATGGAGGCCAACAGTTATAGATGAGGAAAAAAGACAGAAATGGTAGATTTGTGGCAGTAAGGGGCTATTGGCAACAAAGTATTACAATGGCATGTATTTATATTCCACCAAAAACTACTATTAAGGAGCTTAAAAAAAATTGGGAGAAGTAATCAGCTTTCAGCATAGAATACTATTTATAGGTGGGGAATGGAATTTGATTTGCAATAGTGAGAATGTATCAGGGGAACCAAGGGACAATATAACAAACGAGGATAGGTTTCCGAAGAAATTTATGAAATATTTGGTATGGAAGATGTGAATTCAGTAGTAGGAACTTGGACAGAATTTACGTATTACTCCCCAAGGGATAATAATTGGGTTAGACTAGCTAGAAATTATATTTCACAAGAATATGTACATTTAATTGAAAGCTTCAACACACTTCCAATTACAATCTCTGAACATACACCAATAAAAAACTAAGGTAAAAATGCAGGATAATGAAATAAAAAGACACTGGCACTTTTCTACCTACTAGTTAAAAAGAGAGGACTTTAAGGAATGGGTAGTAGAAATCATTCGAGACTTATTAGGAAAAATAAAAACCTCTTCATAAGTTCTAGCCAGTGACCAGGATAAAATGAAAATGGAGTTTAAAAATAGGGTCAAAATAAGAGAGAGATATGGTTAAGAGGTAATAGAAATTACTTAGACGGTCTGACAAAGGTTAAAGCATTGCAAAATGTGGGGAATCTCACAGAACAAGTGGAGGAGCAAATGCATAGTGCTAAAGAGAAAATAAGGGAGTATCTGGATAATATGCATGAGCTTAGAAAGATTGTATTTATGCAACTACTTTTTGATAACATCTCCAGGGCACACAAGCTTTTAGCACAATGACTTAGCTAATAGAAAGTTGAACGGGTTGTCGCCAAACTTAGGGGAACCTAGAAAAAAATGAATAAATAAAAAACAGTGATCCTGTAGAGGTTTTAGATAGATTCCAGAAATTTTATGAAAATTTGTATAAAGCAGAGAAATGAGGAAATCAACAAAGAGTACAAATGGAAATATTTATGGAAGACTTAATTATACCAAGGTTAGAGGTAGACAAGGCTCAACAACAAACAGGATAGGAGGTGATGAGATAAAACAGTGATATATAATCAATCTTCAGTAAAGTCTTCAGGAACAGAAGTATTCCTGTGGAAGTTTGGAAATTATGAGGGAAGAAAGGGACAACGATCTTGGAGATTTTTGTTTAGCAGTATTTTAAAATAAGGGGAAGCACCAGCATCTTGGAAGAAAGCTGTGGTGGCTGTGTTACCTAAAGATGGCAAAGACTCTTCAGACCCAGCTTTATGTAGACCCACTTCAATTTTAAACCATGAAAGTGTTTATGTCTACATTAATTAACAGAATGGCAAAGGTGTTGGCAAAATTGATAGATAAGGAGCAGTGTGGTTGTGTGGAAGGGAGGCAAACATTTGACAACATTAACAGAACAATGATGATCCATTGCGAAGCAGAATTAAAGAAAATAACTGTATAGTTGGTGGGTCTTGATATAGAAAAAGCATTTGATAAGAGTAAGCTGTGATTTTATGAGTAAGGCATTGGAAGTATTTGCATTCCCTAATACAATAATAAGGTTACTTAGAAGAATATGTGAAGGAATGGAGGCAAGAATTATCTTAGATAAGTTATGTTTGAACAGAGAAACCAGGCAGAAGTTTCTTCTTTCCCCTTTGTTATTTGTTTTATAATTACAACCATTGGCAAAGAAAATAAGGGACGCAGAAATACATGGTTATAATTAGTATGATAATCAAGAAAAAGTGGCTTTATTTGCAGATATTATTTTGTACCTGATAAATCCAGAAAATTACAACTCAGTATTGTGGAACATTTTGAGACAGTTTTGAATGCTTTCAGGATATAAAATTAATGAAGATAAAACAAAGGCCATAGCTGTAAATTATGTACCAACACACAAATTGGTTCAGCAATACCCATATTTATGAGGACATGATAAGACAAAGTATTTAAGAGTATGTATTAAAAATGCTTCTGTATGACAGCTAATGATATGCGGGAAGTGACTAAGCAAAAGATGATACAAAAATTAAGAAACTGTAAACTTATTTATGGATATGGATAGTAAAATACAAGCAGTAAAAATGTTTTTAGTCCCTTTTAAAGGTCAGGCATACTTTTATCAACCCAAGAAGAAGTTGTGGACAATAATAAAGAATTGAAAGTATTTATTTGGGAGGTTAAGTGGGATAAATTGATCCTTCCAATAGAACAAGGTAATTTAGATTGATATGAATGGATATTTTAGAGCTACATCATTAAAACTCATATACATAATACAAGCAGAAAGTTGTAATTCAAAATGGAACAGGATGGTGACGAAGCAAGGTAAAAGTTCAAGAAATAGGGGGAGAGAGAGTGGGATTTGGGATATGGATGCTTAAGGAGAATAACAACAACCCTACAGGATATTACATTCATAAAACAGCAGAAATTAATTCTAAGAACTAAGCCAATACAAGAATAGAGAAAGGAGATTTTGTCAATCAGGATTAATGTAAGCAGGAGTACATAAAATAGGCAAGAGGGGGCTGAAATTTACTGGAAAAACTGACAAAGGAACCAAAATATTGGGAGCAAATAATTGAAGCAGGAAAGGGAATAGAGTGAGATGAGGCCAGGAAGACATTTGAATTGCAGGCTAGAGACCGACTTCCCTAGCAGGGCTTGATTTCAGTGTACAGGCAAGAGAAAGGGCTGGGTGAATTTTAAGTGAAATACCTGCTCTGGTAGAGTTTTTAAATGACTCTGGAACAGAAACAGCTGTTAAAAAAGGAACAATTAGTATGATATATAAAATATTGCATAACTAGAAGAATCAATCAATCAAGAGGTTAGAAAAGATTGGGAAGAGAGACTGGAAAAGCAAGTTACAAAAACACAATGGGAAGACATATGTATGGCTCCCAAGTATGCAACCAAGTCTAGAAGGTTTAGTATCTTTGCTTAGAAGTGTTTGCATGGGTATTTCTATACTCCATGCAGACTTCAAAGAATATTTCCTCAGGCAGATAGCAAATGTTAGAAGTGTGACGGACAAGATAGAACTAGCTGGTAACATACGCTTTGGGAGTGTAATGAGTTGGCAGATTTTAAAACTTCCCTACAGAGTATCTGAAAGACTGTGTGAGCAAATGGCTGTAAGTAAGGAAATTATTCTTTTGAGCTGGGATACAGGATGTGAATTGCCTAGACATTGTAAGGCCTTATTAAGTTTAATTCTGTTGGCTGCCAGAAAAGCAATTACTAGAAAATGGAAATCATCGTCTATGTCAACTGTATTTGAGGTATTGAATATTATAAAAGAACTGGAATAGAGATCTTTAGAAATATGAAGAAGCAAATTACATAGATGTAGATGGAAATTGTGGGAATAATACATGTACAATAATATACAGAAAAAGGAGTGAAGTTTAAGGGAAGGCAGAAATTCAGCAATTTGTTTGTAATGTTGGACTGATAATGGTAACAAAGAAATTATATGTGATGTATATTGTATTTAAATAGAAAAATGTTAAAAAAAAATTCTGTTAATGTATGTATGTGTCTTAAGTGATAATTTAATAAAGGTGTTTAAAAAATTAAAAGTAAAGTAAACTTGTTTAAAACAAAAGTTTACACAAACAATCTAAATTTAAAACACACTCATTTAACTGACAGGAATGTGTCATAAAGTCTCCAAATCAAAACCTTGCAAAAATAAAACTAGAAAAGTACTTGTTAAAACAGGAGAAGTGTGGAAGGTTTTTCCCTAAAGGGAATGCAAATGCCTAGCAATGGAGAAACGTTAGCTGACCATCGATCCTCAAAAGCCCAGAAGAGTAGAGCTCTTGGGCGGCAGGAAAAATTGGGAGTTTGGTGCCTAGACCACTGATTTTCTCCCTGCCTTGTTCAAACTTTCAACTGCCTGTGTATGTGGAAGGTGACCTTAGGTTTTGGAAGCTGGCCAGCTGTTATTGCCTAGGCAGAATGTAACCCATACAGATTAAGCTACTGCAGCAGTGATCAGATGATGAACATTAAGAAATTCTTTTGAAGACAACCTACTTTACTTACTTTTGTATTATATCATTGCTTATCTCTCACAGTGCTTTTCCAGTTTGGTTGTACTTCTGGTTTCAACACAGCTTTAGCAATCCCTCAACTGTTAATAAATACTACATAAATGTAATAAGGAAAAAATGAAGTTTACATTATGGTGTGACAGAATGATGTAAATGTGTCTACAGAAGCTTGACACTAATAAAAAAGATGAAGGGACAGCACTTTTATTTACTTAGGAAATGTAGTTATACTTTATGGGACTTGTGATGCATACTGGAATACAGTGAGATAGCTATAGTTCACTGCATTCCTGTCCTCACAACTGCTTTCATATATCACACAACACCTACCTCACATAGCGCACAAGACGCAGATTAATGCATACTGAGGCACCCCCTAGACCACCTGTTGGCAAAGCTATGCCTCAGCAAGGCAAAAGGCACTCAGGAAAAACACCACCTAACACCACATATACTTGTCACTGTCAGTGGAGCCCCAAACACTAAGCCCCTAAGGCTAGCAAACACTTCCCCGGACTCTTGTCATAGGGAACTGCATTGTAACACATACTGATACCCTTCTCACCAGGTTGAAAATGGGAGAATACAAGAAGATAACGGTTAGTTGTTTACCTGGAGCCAGGATTCACCAAATCATGAGAACACTCGTCATTACACCACAGGTACCAGTATGATTCTATCATAGTCCATGTAAGTGTAAATTACCTGAGACATACCTCCCTGGACTATATGAAGAGAAACATTATGGAGCAATCAAACTCTGTGTCAAAGGCTGGTATGAGCCTATCACTGAGCAGCAAATTACCATCACTGAGGATGATGCCATAATGTGAGCAAAAGATGACTTAACTGGCTATCTTTCTGGCATCATTCCAAGGGGATCCAATGTTTGTCAGCTTAAGAGGACAAAGTTAACAGGCCACAATGTTTTGCCAAAGATGGTTTGTGCCTATCTTCTTTAGGCTATCAAATACTGGTTAAAATTGTATCCACCCCATAGTGCCTTTTTTTAGGTAATGCCAAATTGACAAATCTACTGACATAGCAACATCAACACAAATGAACCTCAAGGTGTTATTGCTCAATGCCCTGAATCTAAATAAAAAACTACACAGTCTCCTAGGTCTCTTTACACTTGAGAATATAGACATTTGTGCAGTTACCAAGGCATGGTTTAAAGCAGCAGAAAGTACTCTGACTTTTAGACCAGTAGCTTCACAGGCAAGGGGTAAAGGTGGAGATGTCCTGATAAACATCAATGACAAGCATACATCTAGGTTGATCAAACATGATGACATGCTGGAGTTCCTTCATGTGCAGATCACCACAGACAAAATCCTATCCAGCTATAGGTCACCCACCATGTGCCAAGAAGCTCACAATACATACTTGGACCTACTGCAGACACTTAACATCCAACATAACACCGTTCTCACTGGAGATTTTAATTACTTCTCTACAGACTAGGAATACTACATGGCCTCAAATCTACAGGCAGAGAGATTCTTGGACTTCATAAATACAAACACACTTGACAAAATACTGAATACATCCACTAGAGTCTCCATATTGCAGGACCTCTTATTCACAGATATGGGAGAACACCCCCTCCCCCCATGTTTGTCTTCCCTGGTAAGGTCAAATCATAAAGCTGTCTCCTTCAAAATCAAAATAAATTCTGTAACCCTAGTACAACCACTAAAAGGAACTACTATAAGGCAAACTACATTTTAAGTGATGGTTTCACAAAAGTCAATGCCCTCCATACCCTGAGAACAAAGCAGCTTACACTGAATTGCTCTCAGAAACTCTGTAGAACCAGGTCAATTGCTGTATACAGGCTGCTTTACTTACCAGAACTAGCCACAGAAACAAGCTGCCCTTGTGGCATGTCAAATTAAACAGGATACATAAAAGGAAAATATGGCAAAAATCAGGAAGGGTAATTCCCATAAAGATAAAATCTCTGTCATCAGACTAAATAGGCAACTAACTGGGCTAATCAGGTCAAACAAATCCAACTCTTGAGGTTAAGATAACCTCCCAGTGAAAAATAATCTTAAGGCCTTCTTCAACTATGTCAGACACCTCAAGGGCAGCACACAGGAATCTGCTGAACTGGTGGATAATGGTGTCACATTCACCAAGCCTATTAATATAGTGAACCTGTTAGTGGATGAATTCAGATGCAACTTTAACCCCCCCCCCTCTCACCCTCAACCATCCTGCAAAAAATGTCCTCCAACATAACCCCTCCAACTATAATTAGGGATCATATACTGGCTACGCTCGCTAAAGCCAAGAACACAGCCGCAGTGTGCCCTGATAACATTGCCTCCTGAACAGTCTAAAATATGAGTCATCAGGACCCCTGTAGTCATTATATAACTATAGTCTTAAAAGAGGCTTTGTGCTACAAGAATGGAGGACTGTGATGGTCATTCCCCTTCATAAGGGAGGACCTTCAACAGAGCCTGGAAACTACAGACCCACTAGTCTTATTTGCAAAGCCATGGAAAGAATTATCATGGAAATTATCAACAAGAACATAGGACCTCCAGACACTGGATCCATCCCAGTTTGGCTTTGTCAAAGGAAGGTCATGCTTACTGAACCTGGTGGACTTCTTTGAAAAGGTCACTAAAGCAATGGATGAGGAGAGAGTAGTGCATACTGCCTACCTAGATCTGGCTAAAGTATTTGATGCAATACCCCACTTGGGCATTCTCAAAAAAATTAGGGAACAAGGTACAACCCCCTTTATAACATGCTGGATAGCTACCTAGCTCTCAGATATAACCCAAATCCTACAAGTTAGGATTGGTGCAGCCACCTCCACAAAGAGGCTGGTCACCAGTGAAGTCCCTTAGGGCTCTGTGCTGACCCCACTCCTCTATGGTATCTATTTCTTGGAGGTCAGAGCTAATGTCAAAGGCTACTGGCTGACCAAGTTTGCAGATGATTACAAAATGGTAGCAGTCATTGAATCCCCCCCAAAATGAGAACACTCTTCAGGAAGATCTAACACAGGCAAACACTTGGTAACAAAGCCATGGTGTAGAACTCAATGCCAAGAAATGCATTATAGGTCCTTTTGGGAAGTCAGCCATCCTAGGTAACTACTTCATCAATAAAGCACCCCTAAAAGTTGATTCACTAGTCATGGACCTTGGATCTCATGTAGGTAGTAACCTTGCCTTCGCCCAACATGTGGTTAAGTTAAAGAAAATCCTTCTGTGCTCTCAGCTTATAAGTAAGGGCATGGCATCTAGGTCCAGACAGGTCACTGTACCACTGTACTTAGCCCTCATCAGACCCATCAGAGTATAATGCCCCCTTCACTATTGTACCTGATCAGACACATGCAGCAACTGGAACATCCACAAAGAATACTAGGAGTAAATGCAATATCCTAGGCTGATCTTCACAAAACCATGTTTCTACTTGGTATCTCACAGATTTCTGAGGTGATCCTTGCCTGCCATACAAGGCATCCCTGGAGCCTGCTTTGATAAACCTTTTGCACATTCACAAAAGTAGATCAAGACTACTAGATCAAAGTACCACATTTTGCTTATGACAAACAGGTCAATGTTGAAGAGAGAGAGAGAGGTTTCTTAGAGAATTCCCATTCTCTGAAACAGGCTGCTCATCCATGTGAAACAGAGTTCCTCTCTAACTCTACTTAAGTGAATTTGTACCTATGGAAGGGTATTTGGAAATTTAACCCTGGCCTGGCATCTATGTTTCTGATGGACAGAGGCAGTAAGTAAATCACCCCTCATTTAAATCAAATTTGTGGGTCATATTTTTGTATGACTTAAGCTTATTAACAGCCCTAGTTGTTGTTAGCCTAGAATACACTCAGATACCTGTTTATAATTATTTGTAAGCACTGCCAGAACCAAAACAGCATAAAGTGAAGAAAACATTTATGTCAACTAAACATGTTTATTATATTGAACACTGCTGCAATAGCCTTAGCTATATGGGTTATATCCTGTCAAGGATATAACAGCCAGTCAGCTTCTAAAGCAGCAGGGAACCTTCCATGCACCCAAACCATTAGCTCAAGCTAAACTGCCTAAAATCACAGGTTTAAGTGCCAAGCCCTTCACAGCTTTTTTACTATTCATGAGAGCACTCCTCTTGTGAGCTTTCATGGATGAATTTTCAGATTATGCTGTTGCTTTGCTGGGCAGAGAAGTTCCTTTTGGGAGAAAAAAAACTTGCACATTAAAAATTTATTTTTTAAATGTACTTTCTTGCATAGGAAAGTTATTTTTTAAACTAGGAGTTTGTGTTTTAACGCGACTGTCACATGACAACTGTCCTTTTAAAAGGGAACACACTTTTTTTCCTGTCAGTTTACAAGTTGTTTAAAGTAGTTGAAAAACATTTTTTCTGTGGAGAGATTGTGTTTATTTTAATTTTTAGGATTGGCAAAGTACATAAAAAGTGTTTTTTTTTTTTTTTTTTTTTACACTGTGTTTTTGTGAGAAAAAAGTGACTTATAACAACTTTAAAAGTTTACTGGTTTATGCAGCATGTTTTCCATGGGAAAGATGCAATATTTTCGGCTTGACCATGAACAAACTTGTCAGTCCCACTGCTGGTCCTCCTTCCAGCCAGAAAAAGAAAAAATTAAGCAAGCAGCCTTTTTGCCTCAGGTGTGACTCTGCTGTGGCTAAACACGGTTCCTCAGACTACTCTTGTCCCTTATCCCTCTTGTCTAGTGCCTACAGCCACAATGGACTGGGGGTTAGCCATGTAATCTGTGGTTGTTGGGGTCCTCTCAGTGGGCAAGGGAGAAGCACTCTTGTTAGTCCTGATAGAGGTAACATGGAAGGCTTCCCTATTTACTCAGAATGTTGTGCCCATCCTTGGGGATGTTTCTGCTGACATTACCAACACTATTGGCCTTATTTTCCTGTCAAAAAGAAACAGAAAACTAAACCTATCTACTCCTCCTCAAATTTCTCTAGACAGGAGTAGTTTAAAAGATTTGGCTTAGTGTTTAATTCAGACTATTTATCCTTCTTTTAAGGTTTCTGGTAAAAGAAAGGTCTTCCTCTACTTCTAAACAGATTTGAGATTCTGAATCTGGACAAAAAGATGAAGGGACAGATGCAGGGTTTTATCCTCAGATATCTAATTATCAGAGAGCAGAGTATCTGACTGTGTGTGCGGACCTCTTTCTCTGAGACTATTTCCTGAATGTTCCAGTGTTTTAATTGGGAGACAGTACAGTTGTGTAAGAACATATTACTGTATAATAGAAGTTTTGCTATCTATATAACAAGCTTGCTCAAATCAAACTAAGGTATGAAAAATCTCCTTGATTGTATATGCCACTGTATAGAAATTTTCTGTCATTCGTGGAATATGTGCTGTCATATAAAGACATGGAGCTCTGATTGTATATATGCCTCTGTACAGAAATTTTTTGTCATTTGTATTTGTACTGTTATGTTATTGAGCTTTTCTCCCTGTGCCTCCGCTATAAATGGACCTTGTTCCAGTCGGACTTTCCTGGTAAACAAATGTAAAATAAAAATAAAAAAATAAATAAATAAATGACCTAGTGTTCACTGTTGCACTACTCTAAACAAGTGGGTTATCCCAGCTGACATCCAGCCAGAGTACTAAGGGTTAACCCTCCCTATGTTGTACATCTGATGTGTGACTTCAGCTTCCAAGCATAGAGGTATATAGGTGGACGCATGAGTGCAGATCCTCATACTATCTCCAAGCCAGTAGCCTGAAGACTCCTATGAGAATGACTAGTCAGCTAGGAGGCACCAAGCATTAAGTGGTAAGGGGCCATTTTGGTCCTATAATTTTGCTACAGGGCAGAAAAAAAGGAGAAATATATATAGATGATATATGATGGTAATCAAGAGGGGAAGGAAGGTGGGAAGGAATACTGTAACAGACATTTACTGTTATGGTAAGTTCTTACACAACTATACTATGGCCTGACTGAAATCAGTGTTGCAGTATTCCGAACAAGTGAGCGAGTCCCAGAGCTGGAGGAACCATATGTGTGGTTGGCTAGTAGGTAGAGAAACTCTCCAAGAGGCCAGAAAGGACCAATTAAGTGAAGGCCACACTGGACCTTGAAAAGGCATCATTCTTGTAGTTTTAATGGAAGTGTGAAAAGAAGACCAGGTGGCAGCTTTCAATATGGCCCTGGCATCCACTTGTTTGTAGAAGGCCTCTGAGGATGCCACTGACCTGGTAAAGTGGGCTTGAGAGCACAAGGGCAAGGATTTGCCATGTACAGTAACAAAAGGAGATGGACTTTGAGATCCAGCTTGCAATGGTTTGCTTGGATACTGGTTGGCCCAGTTTTGAGTCAATGAATGAGACAGTTGACCGCATTTACAAATTGATTTGGTTAAATACAACCTCAGCGGTCTGTGAACACCTAGAGTGTATGAGCCTTTCCCTGGTTCTTTGGGCTGGGAAAGAAAGATTGCCTGGTTGAGAGAGAGCTCATTCATTACTTTTTGAATGAAGGATTGGATTATCCCTCAGCATCATCCTGTCCTTGTGAAAAATAAGAAAAGGAGGAATGGCAATGAGTGCCTGCAACTTACAGACTCTCCTAGATGAAGTGAGAGTCAAAAGCAAAATAGTCTTCAAGGTTTAGAATTTTATATTAGCTGAGGCTGCTGGTCAAAGGGAAGCAAAATAAACTTTTCCACCATGAAAATTAGGTCCCAAGGAGGGAAACGGTCTTTCTTGGTGTTCTAAGATGCAGAACCCATTTAAATAAATGTTTGACCTAAATTATGGAGGTATGGGCATAAGAGGAGGACTGAGGGGCAGATATGGGCTTTAACACAGGTGTATGCCAGACCTGCATCCATGAGCTCACATAGGTATTTTAGGATGGAAGTTACCTCTGATTTGATGGGGTTCTTGTTATTCGTATGGCACCAGAATGAAAATATTTTCCATTTGGCTATGTAAGATTTTTGAGTAGTGGGTCTCTTTCCTTCTTGAAGAACCTTACATCTAACAACTGGTGCTTGAGAGGAATTAGGACCTTATCATCTAAAATCTTAGGTTTAAGGATGATAGGATCATTACTACATCCCAACCTTTCTGCTGAATAATTAGGTCCACCTTATGTGGCAGTTTACAGTGTTTGCCCTTGACTAGATGAAACAGAAGAGGCAATCAATGCTGTTTTGGCCACAAAGGGGCGGTTAGTAAAAGTTTTGTTTTTCTTTTTGGATTTTCAGCAGAACCCTTGGAGGGAGATGTAGTGGGGAAAGACACAGAGGAACATCCCTGTCCACTAAAAAGCCAGAGCATCTGTCTTCCAGGCAGGGGCACAAGGATGACAGGTGCAAAACAGAAGTTGTTAGTTGCTCTCTGAGGCAAACAGATCTATCTGAGGTGCCTCTAAACAATGAAGGATGCCCAGGAAGACATCTGTTCTGGGTCAATTTGTGAGGGTGCTCAATGTGTCTGCCTACACACTGTTCTGTGATGGGATGTATATGGCAAGCAGACTCGCAACTTTTTTGGATGGCAAGGTCCCTGGCCCTCTGTGCTAGTCTGCACAGTTGGTATGATCTGGTGCCTCCTTGCTTGTTTATGTATCACATAACTGTTGTGTTGTTTGTAAAAACTCAAAGAGGGCTTGGCTACCAAATATGTGACAAGACCTGAAAAGCTTGGTTGAGGGCCTTGTCTCTTTCAGGTTGTGTTCCTTTTGGAATTTTGGCTGATATCTGCCCTGGACTCACTGGGTACCTGTCCAAGATCCCAGGCCTCATCTGAGGCATCTGTGTGAAACTTCTGAATTGAAACTGGTGGGAAGAAAGGGAGTCCTGGGTAGAGCTTCACCTTATCCACACACCAAGAGAGCTTCTTTTTGAGGCAAGGTATGACGGACATCACAGTGTGTACAGGATGAGTGTTGTGACAATACTCTTTACAGCTACAACTGAATTTTCCTCATATGCAGTCTAGATACAGGGAGGATTGGGATAGTGGCTTCTATGAATCCCAGAGCTCTTAGGATTTCACTAGTCAAGCATAGGTCAATGGAGGAAAGGCAGAAAAATAAGCGGCAAGATTTTGTACTTTTTCCTGAGGTAGGTAAGCCTGCATCTTTCATGTCTCCAGTCTGCAGCCCAGAAACACTAGGTCTTGGATGGGCTGGTGGGAGGATTTTTGTAGTTGACAGTGAACCCCAACTGCAGGAGGAAGTTGAGGGTGAAATGGAGATGTTGTAGCAGGATCGGAGGCAAGGTAGTTTGGATCAACAAATTGTCTAAGCAGGGATAAATCTGAATTCCCTGAGTTAGAATGCCATCACTAGTGATAGACACATTGTGAAAACACCTGGAGCTGTGGAAAGCCTAAAAGGCAAGTAAACTGAAAATGAAATGAGCCAGTATAGAACCTAAGGAATCTCATGCAACAAGAGCAAATTAGTACATGGAGGTAGGCATCTTTTAGATCCAGGGATACTAGGTATGTCTAAGGAAGTATGAAAGGTAGCAGTGTGCAGTGAGAGCATTTTGAAGGTTGGCATTTTTAAGAAGGTATTAACAGAGAGAGAGAGAGACACACACAGAGAGAGAGAGAGATATCCACTATGAGTCTTCATTGCCCTACTTCTCTCAGTACTACTCGTAGGAAAAATCAGGACTAAAACCCCCATCCTATGAATTTTATGGACACTGGTTCTATAGTGCCTCATGCCTGCAATTATTGGAGTACGAGTGGTACAAGATGGACTTGGTTGTCAGGAGGGGGTATGCCATTCAGCAGGGGAAGTTCATTCTAGACCATGGCATAACCTTTTTTTAATATAATGGAAAGCATCCAGTTGTCTGTGGTGATATTTTCCCATAACTGAGACAGACTGAGAAAGTCTTTTGGAGAGGGGCAGCACTGAGGGGATGGGGGATGTTATGTTAATAGGCACAGAGATGTTTCCCTGATAGTAGACCTCCCAAATGGGAGATCCTTCTGTGGCTTCTATTGGAATCTCCTTCTTGGAGACTTCTTGTGTTTTTTAATGGTCTGGAGTCCCATCTAACAAAGTGGGCTTAGGTGGGTAATTGCTCTGGTATACATGCACAGATGTCAGCAGTATCTGCCTGTAGTCTTTCATTGTCTTCCTTAAAGGGTTTTAAATAAGCTAGCAGCTTGTGGACCAAACAAAAGGTATTTTTCCAAAGGAGGATCAATAAGTTTGGCTTTGAAGTCTTCAGGCATTGGTTGCTCAGCCATGCATATCTGTGAATGACAGGGCCTGTAGCAGTTGCTGTAAAAGAGGACTTTACGTCATCATAACTACATTTTATACTGTGCCTGGTTACCCGAGTAGCCTGATTAAGCAACATTTGTTGTTTGGCATCTGAACCCTATGGCTCCACCATAAAGTACAGTTGTGTACCTACCATAAATGTAGATGTTTGAGTGTCTTCACTGCTGCAGTCATTACACTTGGGTTATCCTGCTGTCAGGTGTGCCCGCAGTCGGCCAGAGTTCCAAAGTCTTGGTCCGGCGTCGGTTGCTGTCGCTTCTTCCCTGACGTCAGTGCTCCAGGGATATACAAGATGCAGCCAACGCCATTTTCTTCAGTTTTTCTTGCCCCAGATGTCAGGTGCCCCCAAAATGGTAGGCAATACATACTGCTAATAAACATACAATAAGGTAAAAATAAAATCTTCAGTAACTAGCAAATACACCACATAGCTAGTATAGGTTGAGAAGTATAGAGAAGTCCCAGCTAAGAAAGAGGGGATGACGGGTGGGTAACCTGGACTGCAGCAGTGAAGACACTCGAACATCTACATTTATGGTAGGTACACAACTGTACTATGTTCATCGTGTTTCACTGCTGCAGTCATTACACTTGGGTTGAATCCCAAAGCTGAGTTAGGGTGGCTGGTTCTATAGAGGATTTGGTGTGGCGATTAGGCCCTGCAGCACTGCAGTGGCAAAGCCAGCTCTGGATCTAGAATAAAGAGGCAAATGGTAATGCTTGGTAAAGGTGTGCACTGAACTCCAAGTTGCAGCTTCCAAGATATCTTTGGTAGGTACTCCTCTAAGGTAGGCAGCAGAAGTGGCAGTTGTCCTGGTGGAATGTGGTCTAATGTTACTAGGTACAGGTTTCCCATGCTGTGTGTAGCAGAACTGGCTACAGTGTCCTATCCACTTTGAAATGGTCTGCTTTGAAATAGCCTTTCCCTGTGATCCTGCAGCATATGATACAAACAATTGCTCAGTTTTTCTGAAAGCTTTTGTTTTGTCCAAGTAGAAACGTAATTGTCTGTGTATGTCCAAGGAATGCAGAAGTCTTTCCCCTTTATTCTGGAGATTTGGATAAAAGGTTGGCAAGTGAATAGTTTGGTTAAGAGCCACATTGAATGCCACCTTAGGCATAAAGGAAGGGTTAGTTCTTAAAGAAACCCTGTCTTGATGAAAAATGATGAAAGGCTCCACTGCCATTAGTGCCTGTAACTCTGAGACTCTTCGTGCTGAGGTTATTGCCAGAAGCAGAGCAGTTTTCCATGAGGTAAAATCCATGGTGGTCCTTGAGCTAAGTTCTTTAAGATTGGGTACCAATGCTGGTGTGGCCAGTCTTGAGCAATCAGGATCATCTCTGGTTTTTCTTGTCTGGCTTTTAGGAGTACCTTTGAAAGGAGAAGCAGTGCTGAATTGGCTGGCTCAAAAGGAGGTAAAGTGAGTTTTTCCAAGACAAAATTGAGGTCTCAAGTAGGTGTTGGTGCTCTCCGGGGCGGTCTTATTTTTTTAGCCCCTCTGAGGTACTGCTTTAGCAATGGATGAGAGAAAATAGGAGGGTCTGTGTTGTAATGAGCCGAGATGGCAGAGGCGTGGATCTTAATGGATGAGAAGGATAGTCCTTTGTCCAGCATCTCAATTAAGTATTGTAGTATCTGAGGAATGTTTGGGACAACAGGGTCAAAGTTTTGAGCCTGGTTCCAGGCACAGTATCTCTTCCACTTTTCTGAATAAGATTTCCTGGTGCTAGGCCTCCTGGCCTCCAAAATGACTTCCATAACAGCTTTAGAGAGAGGTGTTGTCTGTTTGCCTAATGAATCTGCCATGTAGCCAGGTTTAAGGTTTTGAGCTGACTGTGCAGGATCTGATTGTTCTGACGCATCAGAAGGTGTGGAATTTGAGGTAAAATCCATGGTGGTCCTTGAGCTAAGTTCTTTAAGATTGGGTACCAGTGCTGGTGTGGCCAGTCTTGAGCAATCAGGATCATCTCTGGTTTTTCTTGTCTGGCTTTTAGGAGTACCTTTGAAAGGAGAAGCAGTGGTGGGAAGGCATAAACATTTAGGTTTTTCCAGCTGAACGAAAGAGCATCCACTTTCCATGCCTGTGTGTGATAAGTCCTTGTGCAGAATTTTTGTAGTTGGCAATTCAGTGTGAAGGCAAAAAGATCTATGTCTGGGCACCCCCATTTTTGCATTATCATGTTGAAGACTTGTGGATTTAGTTTCCACTCGTGAGGATCCATGATGTTTCTGCTTAAGTCGTCTGCCAGAGTATTTTTCTTTCCTGGCAGGAATTCTGCTTGCAGATTAACTTGATAAGTTAGAGCTGTGTTCCACAAGGTCATGGCTTGTCTGCATAGGGGGTAAGAATGACTACCCCCTTGCTTGTTTATGTACCACATAACTGTGGTGTTGTCTGTCTTTAATAATAACTGTCCTGGATGCAGAAGATCCTTGAAAGCTGTTAAGGCATTTTGTACAGCCAACATCTCTTTTTGATTGATGTGAAGATGCATTTGGTCTGTGGTCCACTTGCCCTGAATGCATTGTCCTGCCATGTGTACTCCCCAGGTGTAATCCGAAGCATCTGTTGTTAAAGTCTGCCTGGCTGTGGGTAGAGTGAAAGGCTGACCCTTGTTGAGATGATATGCCTGTGCCCACCATCGAAACTCCTGTTGTAGGCAGGGAATTAGTGGTATTACTGTTTCCAAACTTTGAGAGTGCTGAGTCCAAACACTTTTTAGGGGTAAATTGTAATTTTCTCATATGCAGTCTGGCATATGGAATTAGTAGTATGCAGGATGCCATGAATCCCAAGGCCTGCAGAATTTTTCTTGCAGGGAGTTGGGACTTTGTTGCCATCAATAGAAAATACTGAGTCAGTTGCCCTTGTTTGTCTGGCGTGAGATAAGCCATCTGGGTCATTGTATTTAAGCTGGCACCCAGGAACATTATCTCTTGTGAGGGCAATAGTTTTGACTTCTTTTTGTTTACTGTGTATCCTAGGCAAATTAGCAACCTTTTTACAAACGCCAGATGCTTTAGAAGAATGTCCTTGGCTCTCTGCTTGAGTAAGGCAGTCGTCCAGGTATGGATATATTTGAATTCCCTTTTGTCTGCAAAATGCAATTACTGGTGCCAGGCACTTTGTGAAGACCCTGGGCGCAATAGATAAGCCAAAGGGCAGTGCACAGAATTGGTAGTGCATTGAACCAGCTATGAATCTGAGGTATCTTCTGCAATTATGTCTGATAGGGACATGCAGGTATGCCTCTCTGAGGTCCATAGTAACAAGCCAAGACTTCTTGCCCAACATGGGAAGTAGCTGCTGTAGTGTCAACATTTTGAATTTCAGAACATCCAGGTAAGTATTTAGAGTAGAAAGGTCTAATATGGGTCTCCAGGCTTTGTCCTTTCTGGGGACCAGGAAGAGTCTTGAGTAAAATACTTGCCCTTGTTCTTGCTGTGGTACTTTTTGAATAGCTCTCATGTCCATGAGGGCTGTAATTTGCTTTTGTGCCTCTGCCCATTGATGTTGTGGCAGGTCTGGCATTCCTTTTAGCCTTGATAAAGTGTGAAAGTGGAACCTGTAACCTTGAGACACAATATTCAGAACATATTTGTCTTGGGTGATTGTTTGCCAATTTTGTGAAAAAAGTGCTAGTTTTCCCCCTAAGGCAGCTGCCAAACGGGAAGAGCTTGGCATTGGAAGGGGGAAGTCATTGGGACTGTTTCCTGTAAGGTTGTGACTTGTCCTCACCTCCTTTTGGGGCTGAAGCACCCCACTGTCTTGGTCTGTAAGAGCCTTGGGGCTGAGATCTGCCTCTTGGGCATCTGTATCTGCCTCTTTGTGGCCTGACACTGGAAAGGACCAATTCTTTGTAGGCCAATTTCTGCTAAATCGAGGTGGCTGTACCTGTAAGAAATCCTTCACTGTTTGCATAGATTTTGCCTTATCTTCCATTTTCTTTAATACCTCCTCTGCCTTAACACCAAATAAAATATCTTGTTGTAAAGGAGCATCCAATAATTTTGCCTTAACATGATCTGGTAAACTTTGTTCTTTTAACCAAGCATCCCTTCGAATCACAAATCCTGTAACTGCTGCTCTACAAGAAGCCTCTAATGAATCAAAACCACATTGCTAAGTATGTTTTCCCACTTGTTCAACTGCATGCAATAAATCCTGCATTTCCTTGTAGTCAGGATGTTCTGCACTAGTACTCATTTTCTGTTTTGAGACATTAAGTATTGTTGGTATTTAAGCATGTGAAACTGGCAATTTAAAGCCCTCACTGCAAAAGTTGCAGAAGTGTAAACTTTCTTCCCCCATCTGTCTAATGCTCTAGAATCCCTGTCAGAGGGAACTGGATTTTTAGCCGTGGAAGCCTTTACGCCTTTGGGACCCTGGGAAATAGTTTCTGGGTCAGCAGCAGGGTTTTTATAAAGAAATTTGTTAGAGTCAGGGACTCTGTAGTACCTGTCTGGCTTGACTGGAGCAGGGGGTAAAGAATCAAGATTTAAACTGGATTCAGAGAACACATCATCCACAATTATCCAACACTGGTGGAATAGCAAGGGGCCCTGTGCTGAGGCAATAAAAGAAAGTCTCTGTGCCTTTTCTTGGATTCTGAATAATCCTAGCCCGCCCAATGGAAATGCTCCCTCATGGTATGTAAAGTTTCCCCAAAAGAATAATCCTCAGGAGGAAAGGCTGAAGGAATTGATTCTTCAGCATCAGAGTCCTCATAGGGGGGTAAAGAGTATTCCTGGTCTGAAGAGGAATCAGAATATATAGAAATCTGGTCAGAGGAATCATAGTTTGTATCCTGCCTAGGCCTTTTATCAGGAGGGGGATGGGAAC
This sequence comes from Protopterus annectens, assembly GCF_019279795.1. NCBI lineage: Eukaryota > Metazoa > Chordata > Ceratodontiformes > Protopteridae > Protopterus > Protopterus annectens. Next base: position 918,927,922 of record NC_056731.1, read on the forward strand.
CCCTGATCAGAGTAATTAAGTCTTCAGCCATTTTGAGCATCTGTTTTTTAGGCATGGAGGCCTGTCCAGGTGAATGCTGTACTTGCTTCTTTGTCTTTAATGGAGTTTTAGACTTGGATGTAGTTTTAATGGTAAGTTGAGAAGGTCTGAAAACACCCTCAGAAGCCGATGCCTGCTCAGCGGCTCCGGATCCATCTGAAGGGTTAGTCTCCGTAGGCCCAACACCTTGAGTATCCAGAGGCCTAGGTACCTCCATGTGGGAGTCGGTAGCGGCCTGTGGCTCTGAGGTAACGGATGTCAGGGGCTGTGAAAGCGCCTCACTGAGAACCGGTGAACCAGTGACTGGCCTAGAAGAGGCTTCATCATCAGTTTTGGACCTCGGATGTCTGTCCTTATCCTTGACTCTGCATTTTTTGTGCATTCCAGCCGTCAGTTGTTCCGACGGCATGGTGTAATTAAATCTTCGGCCAAAGTAATGGCGAGCAAAATCAATCCAGTGTTTAATAGTGCGTTTGTTAAATCTAGCACAAAACCAACAACTATTGACGTCGTGATCTGGGCCTAGGCATGGAATACAGTAAGAATGAAAATCCTTATGCGGTATTTGCTTCCCACAAGAAATACAATTATTAACTTTTACTGACATCGGTCTGAGGCAAGAAAAAGTTTCCCCAATGGGGTACTTAGCTTTATTGAAGACTTTGGTTCTGAAAATCAAATTTGATATCTCAGGAGTCGGCCGACCGGCACTTGCGAACTGCTTTTGCTTCGGGCACCGCACGGCAAGAAAGACTGAAGAAAATGGCATCAGGTGCATCTTATATACCCCTGGCGCACTGACGTCATGGAAAAAGCGACAGCAACCGACGCTGGATCATGACTTTGGAGGCCCGCCTGATGGCAGGATAATCCAAGTGTAATGACTGCAGCAGTGAAACATGATGAACATCCTTGTTTAAAGAGTTGTGAATGGATAACAGATCATCTGGGTTTTATAATTAATAGCCTTGAATTCTGCAGTAGATGTATTAACCCTTTTCCCCATGCATCTACAGCCCTACTCTCTTTGTACCATGCTGATAGACTCCTACCCAAGAAGACTGAATGCTGTAATTAAATCAAAAGGTGCTTCAACAAAGTATTTCGTTTAAGGGTATGCACAATTATGCAACCAGCTTATTGTATGTTTTTTTTTTTTTTTTACTTTTTTTCCCCTAACAGATGCTTGTTTTTAAATTGAATTGTACAGATTATAGGTCACATTAAAGGTGGGAAAAGTTTTGAAATTATTTATTGTGGTGTCATTTTTTATATCACAAAAACCTGGCATTTTAACAGGTGTGTGTACACTTTCTATATTCACTGTAACTTATATGTTTGGCTAAAAGTGTATGCTTTTGCAACTCTTAATTTTCAGAATTTTGATTTTGAATTGTCAGGCTTATATTTTAAAGTTTATTCAGACTAATTGTGAAAATATTACAAATGTTTGTAGTTTTTTATTCAGAGGAAAATCTGCTTTAAATAGTTTAGTGTCTTCCATCATACAAGTCACAACTCATTGTTGAAAGCTGTGTACAACTCTGTTAATACTTCTTCCAGGACTATGGCCACTGGTACTGATTTGAGGAGGTTTACTTGGGTGTGTTTTCAGAACCTCCCAGATGATGTGAAAAACAAGATTTTAAATTAGCTTCTGCAGAGATTTAGTTTTTGATCCCTCTGCTGCAGAGTTCATCAAAAATTAGAAGAAAGGGGTAGGTTGACACAGGGAAGCTCTATGATTTTTCAGCCCTCCGTTTCCAAATTTTCTTAGGGATTCTCTAACCCCTCATCCAGTTTTGGTAAGTAATAAAATGTCTCAGCAAAATGCTGGTAAACAGACCTTAAGAAAAATAGTAAGGGGTTCCAAAAAAATAAAGGGACTCCTTCCCCAAACTGACAGTCTAACAAGTCAGAATGAGTATTTAAGGGACCTTTCTCCTTCTAGGAAGTCTGAATCTCCACTTTTTTCTTTGGCAACTCAGACAAATGGGTTCTGAAGATTATTAATCAATGTTACAGATGGCATAGGAAGGAAATTTCAACTTTCCAGGGCCTAATGCCTCATCCACCAGAACAGACTCCTCTACATCCCCCTGTTCGTCGACACATTTTAAGGAGTGATAGAGTTAGTTCCTCTTTCCCAGGTTGGGGAAAATTTTTATTCAAGGATGATTTTGATACCAAAAAATATGTTTGGAAACCAGTTCTGTATCTTTCTTTCATAAACCAATTTGTGATAGTGCCCAAGATCAAAATGCTGTCACTTCCCAATCTGTTACCCCTTCTTCCTCACTTAAATTTCCTCGTAACACTAGATTTAAAAGATGCTTATTATCACATCCCTGTTCATCCAGACTTTATGCATTTCTTAAAGTTGTGTGTGTCTGGTCCCATCATCAATTCTCTGACATACCCTTTGTGAACTCTCTTGGTGTGGTGGAGAGTCCAAAAACTCCAGTTACAGCTCACTGTAGTTTATGGGATGTACCAACTTAGATGACTTGCTTAGCTTTGCAGTCTTTTTTAAATAGTCAGGAATATTACTTGGGTGAGCGATATCCTACAGAAGCTATGACTCCAATAGTCTGACTCCTTCACACAGGACAACAAAAAAATCCATCTCTTCCTTCCTGCTCCAAAGCAGTCACCACAGCTATCTCTGACTTTGCTTGGGGAGCAGTTTCGAGAGAAATAAAAGTGCAAGTTGTTTGGGACATTAAGGGCAGATGCAAGCATATAAAAGAGATGCTTGCTCTGATCAATGAACTCAACTCCATCAAGTTTTGGCGCCCCTGGATCTCTTCTAGTTGTTACAAACAATACCATAGTCATATGGTACATCAAAAAGCAAAAGGAAATTGGGTCTTACCCCTTTGCAGACTAGCCACATTAGCTTGGGATATAGGTTTACAGCATGATTTCACTCTACAAGCATCCTACATCACATTACAGAAAAACTGTGTGGCAGATGAGCTGAGCAAGACAAAGTCAAACCCTAATGAATGGAAACTAGATCAGAAGGTCTTCCAAGATTCGATTCAATCTGTGAGGAGTTCATCAAGTAGACCTCTTTACCTCCTCTATGAACAATCAGCTGGGAACATTCTGCTCCAGGACTCCATACACGATATCTTTTCTATTCCTTGGACAGGAATGTTGCTGTATGCTTTCCGCTGATATCCAAGGTACTTCTGATTCAGAAGGAATCTGCTAAGATCATTGTGGTGACTCCCTTCTGCCCCAGGCAACAGAGGATCTTCCTTCTTTTGGAAATGGCCATGGGCAATTAAAACAAGTTTCTTTACAGAATGGATTTACTCACACAACAGGGGTGCTGATACACCCAACCCCAATCAACTTTAATTGACTGCCTGTATGATAGGGACTTAATTCACTTCAGGAACCTGTGTATTGAGAAAAGGTAGCAGGTACAATAGAGGCAAGAAAGCTTGCTAGTAGAAAATTACATATTAGCAGACATAAAAGTTTTTCTAGTTCGTGCCAACAACATAAGCTGCACCTATTCAAGGCTAGCGTTTCTCTGGTTTTGCAAAATTTGTGCAAGTTCCTATCCTTTGGCCTTTCTTACTCCTCCATCAAGGTTCATTTACAAGCCTTTTCAGCATGTCTGCCCATGGGTGCTCCTCTTTCAATGCATTCTTTTGTCAAAATGTTTTTGAAAGGTGTTTTGCACAAGAGATCTCCAAGAAAATCAGTGCCTCCTCCTTGAGATCTCAATTTTGTGTTACAGAGTCTAACACTTGCTGTGTTTGAACCAGTTCACCTGGCTGATTTGAGGTTCTTAACATGGAAAACTGTTTTACTGATTGCTTTGACCTATGCAAAAACAGTATCCAAGTTGCAAGCCCTTATGGTGAATCAACCTTAACTCATTTTCCACAGCGACAGAATTTTTTGAGAACTAATCTTTCTTTAAAGCCAAAACTGTTCTCAGAGTTTACTTTAAGCCAAACTATCCATCTTCAAAGTTTTCCTTCCTGAACCTACAAAATGAGGGAGAAAGGATACTCCATACCTTGTATGTTCACAGGTAACTCAGGCATTATCTTGACAGAACAAAATCTTTCAGATCTGTTGATTTGTTCATTGCTTGTGAAAGTAAAAAGGGACAACCTGTGTCAAAACAGGCCATTTCCAAATGGTTACCTAAGGCTATGACCTTTTGTTATTCTCACCACAACAAAACTATTACAGGCAGGATCAAGGCTCACTCTACCTGGATCTTGGCATCATCTATATCTTTTTGGAAAGGGTTGGATGCTAGAAGTATTGTAGAAGCAGCAACTTGTCCCTGTGTACATTCTTTTACAAAGCGCAAGCTTGATTCCTTTTCTATGGTTATTCTCCAAGGGCACCTAGACCCTTCCAACTCCCAAATGTACTAAGTTAGGGTAATCTACCCATACAGCTAAGGCTAATGTGGCAATGATCAATATGATGAGCCTAGTACAGCTTTATAAGTAAACTTACCATAACAGTTGATGTTCAAATGATCACTGCTTTAGTAGCCACTCACTCCCTTCATATGTTCATAGGTGTTTAATAGGCTAACGACCACAAGGGCCTTTTTTAAGCCTAGTCATGCATCCCAAATCTCTGACAAGTTCTAATACCCTTGATAAGTATAAGCAGGGGCTTGGGAGATGAAACATTTACAAGCTAGGGCCTGGGAGATGAAACAGTTACAGATTGCCTGTGTCCATTAGAGACATAGGTGCCAAACCAGGGATGAATTTCCTGTTCTTCATCCATATTTTTGTTTTTTGATTATACCAGGGTGTGTGTGTGTGTGTGTGTGCGTGTGTGTATGTATATAAATATATATATATATATATATATATATATATATATATATATATATATACATACATACACACACACACAAAATTTTACTCCTAGTTATAACCTCACTTAGCATGAAAGCTGGTTTCAGCACAAGGAAGCTGGACATCTGTTATATCTTTGGCAGGATGCAACCATATAGCTAAAGCTACTGCAACAGTGATCATTTGAACATCTACTGTTATGGTAAGTTTACTTTCACAATGTATTTTCCTACAATAATAGCTACAGCAACACCCTCCATACTTAGATGTGCTTTACTTACTGTACATGCAAAGTGTACTGCCTTTACAGTGAATTGTATTGCTTACTATACTAAAAAGGTCCCAGCATTTTTCTGAAGGGATTTTGTACTTTAGAAATATGAAATAGGTTGCACAGGGAGTCGTGAACTTGTCACATTCACTTGATGCATTCGTACTGTAGTTAAGTCCTGACAGATGTCATGACTAGGATACACTTAACTATGCCAAATGCAGTTGCATGTGTGTGCACCACAGGGAATCCATGGAATCAAGTGGTATGAATGCCTCACTTCCATCCAAGGTCTTACCAGTACGTTTTGATGTTTGGTTACTGCAGGTTGCTATTTTACTTTTTACCACTTTCAAGGCATTCTGTTCTTTACTGTTATTAACATTGTAACTGTTTCCCTATTATTTAGCTTCTGCTAGTTGACTTGAAGATATAATGTAACTATAATATTGGTTTCACACACTGTCAGTGTTTCATTATGTCAGATGTTACTTTGTTGCAGTTTTTTAATGGTATATCTTAAGTGTGACTCAGAGGGAAGAAAAAGTGAGTATTTTTTTTTTTTGTTTTTAAAACTTTGCCTTTTCTCCAAGTTTCTGTGACCTTAGAATTAGTATTTATACAAGTACGAGATGGAGGTAGAGCTTCCACAATGGGGTTGCAGCCCCCCCCAGTGCTTTGGTTTACAGTTTTGTTGCTCTGTTTTAGATGCGTCAGTTATGATGCTTTGACACAATATTTCACTACAGATCCACTATCATCTATGAAGAGCTTACTCATAGTCACAGATGGTAGTCATACCTATGACTACACTACAGCTATTCTAATAACAGTGGTCAACATTGTTGTACAGATTTTTGTCAAGTACTGCAATCCTGAATGTCAATGTTTTACAGCTTTGTTACAATCATATGGTCTATATTCTGCAGGCAAAACTCATTAATATAAAAGGTTCATAAAGGAGTTACACCTGCATAGTATATTACACTATCCCCCATCTATGCACTCTGAAGCATACTCTAAGACAGATTAGGTACAGAGGAAGTCTAGACTTGTAATCAGTTTGACGAAAACTTACTATTGGTACTGAATAAACTGATTTTTCCAACTATTTTGAGGTCTTTTTTTATAGCGTGACAATGCTGGTTACTATTCCAGTTATTTTCTTTTGTAAAGTGGTCAAATAGTCTTGCTATTGTCACATATATAAAGTACAGTATAGGGAGACAGTACTGTTTGTGCACTTAACACATTTCTGCACATATGACACATGGTTTCCAGTAACAGTAAGTATATTACTTGTATTCAGTTTGCAAAATGTAGCACACAGGCAATATGATTACATCACAAGTAAAATTCATATATTTCGTATTAAAGGGAAGTATTCCTGTGTCTGTACCCATGTCCTGAATCTAAGATTCCTAAAGTAATACACATTACGTGTAGATATTGGTGTGGGTACATCTTTATTATGAAGTCATTACGTACATTTTGTATCTGATAGCCTTAATGTACATTTCACGGAGATTTGCTAGAATATTTCAATCAGATTGACAGAGATGGTCTTATACTACTAGATGCCACCAACAGTTCTGTAAAGGAATCTGAAGGGCTTGATATTCTTCCACTGAGTGCCCTACAAAGAAATATACACAACATTTTAAGGCTGACAAAATCAGCTTACATGTGAATCATATACTGCTGTGCGTATTTCTAAAATTATAACCCTTTCCTCAAGAAGAGTTTTCCGAGACTTCAAATCTTACAGTAAAACAAACTATATCACGTCCATGTTCTAACTGATATGCTTACAAATGAAATTATGCTACTGCCTGATTTATGAAATAGTACACTCATGCAATGTGCAGTATAAAAATCGTACAATCTTTATGTTTATGTTTATCTTATAAAAAACATTTTATAAGGGTATCCATTTTTAATGCAGTTTTCCTCTATGCCTGTCAACTATCAAGCCTCCCCCAAAATCAGACATATTTATTTGTTCTCTTTACCTAACAAGTTCACCTAGTATCAGGGTGAGAGTTGTCTGGAGATCACCATTCAGGCAGCCATGAGGATTACTTTGCACTCTGACTGACATCAGTAACCTGGTAATGAGGGTTTGCATTATGGCCAAACCCCAGCACTCAGGCAGGATAATACATAATTCCTTGTCACTGTGGAAGCCAGCAATAGCTTTACCATATGGCTACATGTCATCTCACATCACCTATGAAGGCTACCACCCACTGGCGGCTTGGTCAGTTTAATGCCCACCTACAGGCTCTGCACTTACACCTCAGCCTTCAAGGGATCTTATTGTAGGGTGTGTCTGGCTCTGTTCCAGTCTACCCAAGTAATGACATAGCTATCCTATCCTGTCAGTACTATTAAATGACTGACTCATTAATTAAACTCCTTTCTGAGCTGTAATTAGGGTTTTATTCTTCCACACCACCAATTCTGCTTTTTGCAAGACTATCATGGAGCAATATAGATGCAGTGGATATAAAAAGTGTACATACCCCTGTTAAAATGTCAGGTTTTTGTGATATAAAAAAATGAGACCACAATAAATCATTTCAAAAATTTTCCCACCTTTAATGTGGCCTATAACCTGTACAAGTCAATTGAAAAACAAACAAATCTGTTAGGGGAAAAATATAAAAAATGTACAATAAGCTGGTTGCATAAGTGTGAACACCCTTAAACTAATACTTTGAAGAACCTTTTGCTTTAATTATAGCATTCAGTCTTCTTGGGTACGCACATGCCATCCAGGGAAATAAATATTGTGGGAAGAAATATCCAGGGAATTGTAATGGCTAGGCTTGTATAGGCCCCTAGGGTCGATAGTCTAGTACCAACCTATGAACCTATATCAATGAAAGAGACTCTGACTAACTCCAAATAAAGTTCAGCTGTCCTAGTAGGATTTTCCTGACATTTACTCAGTTGCCTGTTACAGCAAAAGCCATGGTTTATATTAGAACACCGAACTTTCAAAATTTCGAGTGTTCTAATATTGACCCATTTTCAGCGAAAATGGGTAGGGATGGTGTTCTTTTGGCGATGTGAACTGTTGTTTTTGCACCAAACCCCATAGTCCAGACATATGGAGACTACAGGAGAATGTTGTCACATTCTCCTGTAGTATCCATATGTTTGGACTATGGGGTAGGGTTGCAAGACGGAAGCCTTATTTACACAGCAAAAACATCTAGGCCTGGCTAAAATTTTCAAAACAATATATCAAGTCTCCCAAAAGCATGTGGAAAATGTGTTACGGTCTGATGAGGCCAATATTGAACTTTTTGGCCACAATTCCAAAAGGTACGTTTGGCGCAAAAACAACAGTTCACATCACCAAAAGAACACCCTCCCCACAGTGAAGCATGATAGTGGCAGTATCACGCTTTGGGGTTGCTTTACTTCAGCTGGAACTGGAGCTTTGGTCACCGTGGAGGGAATTATAAACAGTTCCAAATACCAGTCACTTTTAGCCGAAAATCTTCAGGCGTCTGCTAGAAATCTGAAGATGAAGAGGAATTTCACCTTTCAACACGACAATGACCCATTCAAATCAACAAAAGAATGGTTTCACCAGGAGAAAATTAAAGTTTTAGAATGGCCCAGCCAGAGCCCAGATCTAAGTCCAATAGAAAATCTGTGGGGTGACCTGAAGAAGGCTGTGCACAAGAGATGCTCTTGCAATCTGACAGATTTGGAGCACTGTTGCAAGAAAGAGTGGGCAAATATTGCCATGTCAAGATGTACCATGCTGATAGACTTCTACCCAAGAAGACTGAATGCTGTAATTAAATCAAAATGTGCTTCAACAAAGTATTAGTTTAAGGGTGTGCACACTTATGCAACCAGCTTATTGTATGTTTTTACTTTTTAAAATTTTCCCCTAACAGAATTGTTTGTTTTTAAATTGAACTGTACAGGTTACAGGTTACAGGTCACATTAAAGGTGGGAACAATTTTGAAATTATTTATTGTGGTCTCATTTTTGTATATCATAAAAACCTGGCATTTTAACAGAGGGATGTACACTTTTTACATCCACTGTATGTTGTCATTTGTAATTAGTGTCAGAATGGCCATCTGAAAGTGATAAACTGACACATTTTCAAAAACAGTGAAGTGAAACTAAAATAAAAGTGCAATTATCAGTTATATTTTTATTGTGTTACTTCAAGTCTAAAAAGAATATTTCTATATAAAATATTTTTATTCTAGTGTAGCATAAAAACTGACATTTTTTTTCACTGTAATTCACAATGTAGCTACCCCCTGACCTTTATGGGTAAGGAGTACAATCTAAAATGTCTATCAGGTAATGACTCCCCCATAAGACTCCCAGAAAACTTCATGTTGTGAGTACTGTGAAAATAAATTAAACCGTTTTGGACACATTTGTATACAGGGAGACAGAACACTTATTTGTTGAAAGACAACACTTTGAAGGTATCAAATAATGTCATCTTTGGTTGTTAATGCATATAAACATGCTCTTGGATTCACACATGCAACAAAGATATGCACTTAAAAATGTTAAAATATATTCAAAATCATGACTTCCATGATGAAAGGCAGCATTATTTACCGTGTGAGTGGATCTTTAATATCCAAAGCTGATAACCAATGGAAAATACCAATGACGGGGAAAAAAGAACAAAGAAAAATGCCTACTTCTCAGAATATGCTAAAATAAATTTCTCCTTTAAAACTGTTTTTCATGAAATTACCACAAGCATTATGATGTAGACACAGATATGTTTATTGTGACATATCCATCAGTGCGGCTTTCAGTTCCAAACATGCAAATTATTCTAAAACACATTATTTCCAGTGCTTTTTTTTATTTTTTAATACATATAACTGCAAAGCCATTATAAATTACTCTGGAGGTATCTGGTTAAAAAAATATACATATAAAATAAAAATAAAAAACAAACTGCCCATACCAGAAATGTATTCTTGTCAATTATCAAGAACTTACAAACAGCATTCAGACTGCTAATCCTATACCACTGGGAGTGAAATTTTTAAATATTACAGAAATATATATTTTCTTCCTTAATGCATATTGTAATTCAAATTTCTTGCAGATTTTGTTTTATAAATGAAAACCCTCACTAGCAGCTTATCAAAGACTGCTAATTCACAGACATCTTTGACTTTAATTTATTATCAATTAAAATATAATATTGGAACTGCAAGAAATGCATGATAGGATACAAACATCTAAAATCTGTACAAGTAATGAATGCTGTGGCAGTAATAAAAAATATTTTCAAATTAAGGCACTAAAAGTCTGGTGCTTCTTTTGTTAAAGTGTTCTAAAATAATTTACATTTTAAAACAGTGCATATTTTATATTTAACTTAAAAAGTTATTTATAATCTGAACAGAAAGTTCAAATGTAAGGCAATATGTTACAGAACAGTAAAAGAAATGTTGCACTTCTGTAAGTACTCAAAAACTTGGTACTCACTGTTAGTTCATAATGTCTAGAAAATAATTATGTATGGCTTGGCAACAAATGCATAGACTGTGAACATAACAATCATCCCGCTCAATGCTCCATGAAATACACTACTGAAACACACAAGTTTGTAAAGCATTCTGCAGTGTATTCAGCTATTCCAACATAAGTGGGTTTTGAGTGACTTCTACAGTGATGGCATTTCTTGTTTAAAAGATACACTGCTGCTTTCAGGCTGCATTTCACTCGGTCTCCTGGGCTGTCTCCAGGATTTTAGAGGACTATTCTTCAGATTCAGATGCCATCCATTCTTGCTGTAAATTCAAAGCAATCTGAATTCGGCCCTTTTCTGAACTGCAGTTTTTCCTTCCTTGTGGATATGAAGAAAGCCAATTGCACGACTCCATGATGACTGGCAGCCACATTCAACAATGGAGAAATAAAGGCAACACACCTTTTCACTGCAGCTAGCAAAGCTTTATCCACATTTACTTGCATTACTCAGCAATATGCAGTCTACTCTAATACAACTCTCAGTGTGCTTTTCTGCTTGCTAAAAAGTGAGAAATTTAGCACAGGACTTAAACAAGAAGCCTGTGACATTGCTTGTTGTCAGGAAGGACTACAGTCTGTGAGGCTATAGAAACTCTGATTCTTGGAAAGGCTCCTACCAGATTCCAAAGGGTACCATCCATATGGTTAGCTGAAATACAAGAACAAACATGAGATAGGAGAAACAAAATCACAAGACTTAAGTTGATCAGCTAGCCTATTTTACATGGCGGCAGCAGCACAGACAATCTGGAAGGTATTTACTAACAGCATGAAGGCAACTGACTGTGTCTGCAGAATGAGATCATTGGCAACAAAATTACATTCTTTAAACATTTTTGGTAGCTCTGTTCTCTCTGCTTAAAACTTCAGGATAGCTTCAAAAATGATTACTTTGGAAATAAACAGTTATCTGCTGTACAATTTTGATTAAAATTGTAATTTGTAAAGAGTATAATCTGTGCTGATACAAAACTGTTATCGTTATTACTCGATTTCTGACTGAAAAAAAGTTATGTACTTACCATAATGTTCCATCTGTGTTGTCCATTTTCATTCATCCTCCACCTATGGGTCCGGATCCAACCCTTGAATTCGACTTGGACGTTACACCAGCTTGTGGGTCTCTAACAAACTCTCGAGCTCCTTCCCTACCCATAATGCACCACACCTAGCATCCCTCATCTTGTTTGCAGCTTGACAGGAAGACCATAAAGGAATAACTATATGGAAATAAATATAAATAGCATAGTTAGTACTAAACAAAGTACTCTCCTTTCTCTATGAACCAATTATGAAAATATGTTGGGAAATGCTACATTTGGGGCTCAACTCCACAGACAATGCTTGAAGCCTCTCACTCCTCCAGAATTCAGAAGTGAGAAAAGGAAGGGGTGGGGTCGGTGGGGAGTTTAGGATGAATAAAAATGGACAACACAGATGGAACGTTATGGCAAGTACATAACTTCTTTATTTGATGTCAATTTTCATTCATCGTCCACCTATGGGTCAGACTCCCTAGCTATCTGAACTTCTTGGTGGACTCCAAGGACTTATATTTCTGGGTACAATTGGCTGTACTAATTCTGGACCTTAGATCTAACTGTAAGGGTATGAGGATTTGGCCAAGATGTAACCACAGATATACCATCCATGTAGGTTCTGGACTGGAAAAAAGAGAGAAAGAAGTCACAGATCTGACTGAAAAAGAAGTTATGTACCTACCATAACGTTCCATGTTAGTTGTCCTTCATCATGCCTTCCTTCTTGCTGGATGGGTTCGGAGCCAATCCTCCGCTCCAACTCGGCCACTTACTACAGCTCGAGAGCTTTTTACTGGCTCAAGGCTACCCCTTATCCCAGAATGCCCAGCGTCAGCTACCCAGATCTCGTTTGAGATAGCACACACTAGACATAATTATAGAAAATAATTAATTAATAGACCTGGATATACAGTTAACTGTCATGGTTTGGCTGGGAAGCAACTAATAAAACAAATTATCCAGTGAAACCACTGAGAAACTTCTCTCTATCCTTGAAGGAAGGGGGACGGAGGGAGGGACGCAAGAAGGAAGGCGAGATGAAGAACAACTAACATGGAACGTTATGGTAGGTACATAACTTTTTTATGTTAAGTTGTCCAATCTCACCTTCGTTCTTGCTGGATGGGACAGTGTCCCTAGCACCTCAATCCTGGGTGGCTCTTTGGAACAGACTCTTCAGAACTGTGGAACCAAAGGAAGCCCTGCCCTGGGAGACCACATCTACTTTGCAATGAGAAATGAATGTATGAGGATCTGCCCAAGTAGCTGCTGCACAAATTGAATCTATGGGTAATCTACATTGAAATGCTATCGAAGTAGCTACTTGACCTGGTTGAATGACCTTTAGGTTTTGTTGGAAGATCTTTTTGTCACAAATGGTAGGTATGGGCTATGGTGTCTGATAACCATTTTGACAATGTTACTTTAGAAACTGGAAGACCTTTTTTGTTGTTAGCAAATGAAAGGAACAACTGATCTGATTTTCTCATCTCTTTAGTTCTATGGAGATAGATATGCAGTTGTCTATGCACATCCATTTGGTGTAATCTGTATTCTGCCTTGTTGAAATGATTAGGGAAACAGACAGGAGGGTCAATGGATTGATTCAAATTGTGTTCTGAACAAACTTTAGGTAGAAAAGATGGGTTGGTTCTCAGAGAAACTCTGTCTTTGTGAAAAACTAGGTATGGAGGGTGAACACATAGTGCATGAAGTTCTGAAACACGCCTGGCAGACGTAATAGCAACTAAGAAAAAAGTTTTCCAAGAGAGAACTTTCAAGGAACATGATGCTGCTGGTTCAAAGGGGGGCAGTATCAAGGCAGCCAGAACCAAACTGGGGCTCTTTTACTGGGGGTCTAAGTAGAGATGTACCTCTCATGAAGGCCTTACAGAGTTTGAGAGACATTATGCTGGAGTTAGAAACTCCAACATGAAAATTTGAAATGGCAGCTAATTGTACTCTTATGATAGCAGCCGCTGCACCAGAATGAAACAGCTTTGCTAAGAAATCCAAAATCTTGTGTATAGGAGCTGTAAAAGGATCTAAATTTATGGATTCTGCCCAGTAAGAGATACTTTTCCATTTGCTAGCATAGACTTTCCTTGTATTTGTCTTATGGGAGGAAACAATATCATCACACACTGCTGGGGAAATATTGGGGAGCCTGGCTAGGATTGGAAGTGGAGTAACCAAGCTGTGAGCTTGAGAGACTGGAGGGACTGGTGTAGACTGATGAATCAAGAGGTCCGGTACTGGGTCCAGAATCCAAGCTTGGGCTAGAAGGTGAGGTGAAGGAATGGAAACCAAACCTGTCGAGGCCAATAGGGGGCAATAAGGCTAATTTTGCAACCCAACAATTTTGCTTTCTGAATGACTTTTGGAATTAGGGGAAAGGGGGGAAATGCATAAAGGAGTCCCTGAGTGTTTGACCTGGAGGAGGAAAAAAGGAGAAGTAGCTGCTGCATTTGTTGTTGAGGGGAGAGGCAAAGAGATCGCAGCAAGGCTGGCCCCATTTGCAGAAAATAAGATCCACAATTTCCTGTTTCAGAGACCACTCGTGAGGCATGAGGATCGCCCTGCTGAGCCTGTCCGCTATTATGTTGGATGTCCCAGGGATATGCATTGCTGTCAGAAAACACTGAGAGGAAATTGCCCATTGCCACAGTCTGAGGGCTTCTCGGCACAAGGGATAAGACCTGGTTCCGCCCTGTTTGTTGATGTACCAAACCACTGACATATTGTCCGTCTGCATTGCAATAGTCCCGGCAGGGAGAGAGTCTTGAAGAGCTAGCAACTCTAGGAACACAGCTCTCATTTCCAGGACGTTGATGTGCAAGTGGTACTCGTGAGGTTGCCAAGTCCTTGTACTGTCTTCCCTAGATAATGCTCCCCCCACCCTATCAGGGAAGCATCCGTGGTCACTGTGGCGACCGGATGGGGTTCCATGAAAGGTCTGCCCTGAGTAACTAGTGGGGAGACCATCCACCAGGAAAGGTGTCTTTTGCAAGATTCCATAACTAGCATCAAGTGAGACATGGGTAATTCTTGGAAGGACCATTGTGTGAAAAGAAGGCACTGAAGGATTCTCATGTGAAAGCGTGCTGAGGGAACTAGAAGAATGGCTGCTGCCGTGAACCCTAGAGCTTGCAGAACCATACTTGACTTGAATTGTTTTGCTCCTCAGGAGAAGTGGCACCTGTTTTCGAATAATGCAAACTATTTTCTGAGGCAATTTTACACAATCATTTTTCTTGTGTTTAGTTCTGCTCTTATGTATATAATAGATTGACAGGGCAACAAGGCAGATTTTTCGTAGTTTATTGTGATGCCTAGTTGAGCACAGGATGTGATGGTATAATCACGTGCCTCTATAAGTTGTTGCCTGGTGATAGCAGTGAGGAGTCAGTCGTCCAGATAAGGAAACACCTGGTATCCTAGATGTCTCAGGTGAGCCGTGACTACTGCCATGCATTTGGTGAACACTCTGGGGGCCGTGGCGAGACCAAAGGGCAGAGCTCTGAACAGGTAATGACTGGCCCCTAGCCGGAAGCATAGAAATCTCCTGGACCGTCTGTCCATTTCTATATGATAGTATGCGTCCTGAAGATCTATGGAGCACATCCAATTGTCCCGACCCAGAAAGGGGAGACTGGACTGCAGTGTTACCATCCAGAACTTTTCTTTTTGTATAGATTTGTTTAACCTGCTGAGATCCAGAATTGGTCTCCAGACCCTGTCTTTTTGGGCACTAAAAAGAATCTTGAGTAAGTTGCGGATCCTACTTGGTCTGCGGGGACTTCCTGGATGGCTCTTTTTTCTAGCAGTCTTGAAACTTCTGTGACTGCCTGATCCCTTAGATTGGTGGAACATCTGGGATGGATTTTTGTTTTAAACAAAAGGGGACTGATGAAAGGGAATCTTGTAACCTCCGGATATAATGGCTAGTACCAATTTGTCTTTTGTAATATTTTGCCAGGCAACTGGGTACAATGAAAGCCTTCCCTCGACTGCCTCCAGAGTTGAGCAGTCATGCATCCCTTCAGGGATGTTGATAGGGTTTGGAAGAGAACGTATCTCTGTCACCCTGATTTTGCGGACCCCGTCTGCCAGGAGGATGGCATCTGCCATTGTTATTATTTCCCCCTCTGCCCCTGGGGGAAAAAATCACCACGTGCATCAGGCAAGGGTTTCTGGGATTTTCAAAACCACATCTTTCCACCCTTCGGACCCTTTGGGTATGGTCTGGTAGGAGTGGAAAAACGGACTCCGACATCAGAGAGCGTCTTGCCTTCCTGCTGGCACCTGGTAAGTGCATCTTTCACCTGAGGCCCAAACAGAGAGGAGCCATCAAAGGGGGTATTGGTGAAGGACGCTCTGAAAGGTTCTGCAAACTGACACAGGTGCAGCCAAGAATGTCTCCTAAGAGCCACTACTGTTCCTGTAGCTCTAGTCGCTCCATTGGCTGGGTATGAAATAAGCCTCATGGAGGAGTTGACTACTGAATTAAGAGTCACCAGCTGGGTAGCTACTTTGGCTGAAGCTCCCTTAGCTGTGGGATCTTGTAGGGTATCTCCAAGCTTTTTTAGGTGATCCCTCTGAAGCCTAGTAAAATGGGAAAGATAGTTCAGGGACCTAAGGGGGAAGGTCACTGATGAAAACATCTGCTTCCCATATCTGTCCATCGTATGAGAGCCTTTATTCGGTGGATGGACAGATGAGGAGGTTTCAGCTAGCTCTCTCTTTGTGGCTGCTGCTACCACCATGGCATCAACTGGGACACCTTTAGTTAAGAATTGTTTGTTTTGGGGAGCTGTGATGAATTTAATGGGTCTCCTCGGGACAGGTCCCATGGAATCTGGAGCTGACCAAGCCTTTCGAGACACTACAGACATGAGTGGATCAAAAGGTGGAGACACTCAGGAGGTGGAAGGTCAGGAACCAAATGCGTCCAGGTATACAGACTTGCCCTCGGAGGGGGCTAGGGAAGTCCAGCTACGCCTCTGCCTGAGAATCTCAAGGATCTCCAAAAATGAAACATCTTCAGAAAGGGACCCCTCTGATTCATCTAGGTCCTGTATCTGAGGTGACAGACTCAGGGGAGTCTTGGTGCTTCCTCTTGCACTTTCAGAATGCTCTGGGGAGGTTTCGGAAGAAGAGGGTTCACCCAATGGGGTGTCCTGGGGCATAGGTTCCCTACGCTTTAGGGCTGGAGGAGGAGCAGAGGTTGTCACAGGCACCGAGGGGGACGAAGCCGATGGAGCAGACAGTGGAGCTGTCTGTGGGGACAGCACTCTCCGCATGACCTCTAAGGTGCCACGGTCTTGACACAAGGAGGGCTCCAGCTCCAAAGAGACAAAAATCCCACCCTGTGCCAAGGGTGACGGCTCTGAGGTCGATGTGGGAGTGGAAGTCAACTGAGCCGAAGCTCCGAGAGGGAGAGCGGGGTCAGTCAAGGGTCCGGTGCCCCCCCCCCCCTCGGAGCCGACGAGAGAGCTTCGGTGTCCAGATACCTCAATGGGAGGAAGAACTGAGGTAATTGGAGCCAACGTCGGAGCTGAACAGGATGTCATCGGAGCCGAAGGAACCACTATCAGAGCATCCATGGACTCTGGCTCTGAACTAAGCATAGTCAGAGGAGGAATCAAAATTGACGCGGATGGAGCCTAAGCTTGTTGAGGCGGGCTCAAAAGCATTTTAGCAAGGGCCTGTAACTTCAACAACCTACTGACCACTCTCTCCACATCCTGATCCGATAACCTCGAGGATCGAGAGGAGTGGGAAGATGAGTGATTACTGGACTTACTTTGAATGATTGTGGCACCGAGCGAATCGGCACCAATTGGAGCCGATAGAGGGGTAGTCTTGTCGGTGCCAGATGACACCAACACATTTGGTTTGTCAAGCTCAAGGTCGGTTCCATACATGGAGCCGATGGCTTGACTGGTTTCAAAGGTTTTACTGGCTGAGATGCTTTAGCTGGAGAATCCTGTTTTAACAATCCACGTGGGATAAGCTTGTTTTTCCACTCCTGCAGGACCCTTGGACTAAAGGCATGACAAATAGCACAAGAGTCCTGCAGGTGCAGAGACCACAAGCAGTAAACACAACTAGTGTGCCCATCTGTCAGAGACATCATCTGACAGCATGAGTCACACTTTTTAAAACCAGAGGTTTTAATTTCCTTAGACATTTTACCAAAAAGACAAACTACAATAGTAACTAAAACTTAATAAGGACCTTAAAGGAGACCTCTAACTTAAATGGCTGTCCTTAAGGGGAAGAACTCTATAAATTAAACGAGTTCAGGAAATAACAAAAGGCCTAGCGACTAAGGGGTGACAGCCAACACAGCAGAGAAAAACACAGCAAGGATGAGATAAGGGGTTTACAATAAAGGAAACTTACAAACTACAACAAGAGAGAAAATATATATCAAATTTTAAGCACAATATTTGAGTTTAATAGAGAAAAAAATTATACTAAGCCTGAGCCAGTATTGATCGCTACCTCGCAGCTAAAGCAGCAAGCGAGATCTGGGTAGCTGACGCTGGGCATTCTGGGATAAGGGGTAGCCTCGAGCCAGTAAAGAGCTCTCGAGCTATAGTAAGCGGCTGAGTCAGAGTCGAGGATCAGCTTCAAACCCATCAAGCAAGAACGAAGGTGAGATTGGACAACTTAACATTGATTCTTTTGTGGTTTTGGTAGAGAAAGAAGTACTTTTATTACAGACAAATGAAAGGCAACCTGTCTAACTGTCTGGCTAAATTCACGTTTATGATAAATTTGCCAACTTGTTCTGTTGAAAGGAAAGGACTGGTAGAATAGACTTCTTAACGTATCATACATATATTGTAGTTGTGAATATAACTGCACATGCACAACTAGTAAAAGGAACATGTATTTCCCCTTATAATAAACTCGTGCACCATCTTAGGGGTAGAGAGGGGTTTGTATTCAACATGACCCTATTCTTTTTTTACATAAAGATGCAGGTTTACAGGGGAAATATTTGAAAGTTTACACTATCAAATTTAATTTACATGGTGCAACAGGATCTGCAAAGTAAGAATTTCCGAAAATGGTAACTATTAAAAATAATTTTCTTAATATTGTGACAATTTGGAAAGAATCCTGGAATCCTACATAAAAGTAGAGATAGGTGTGAGCTGTAGTTTGAAAAACTGGTTCTGCACTGAAAGACTTTTCCTCACTACGTTTTCCACAATTTGTTCTATGAGGCTTCTCAAAGAACTAATGGAATATAATGATGTAGACCTTTGTCTTTCTAGAAAGGGGAATATACCTTGGAGGGGACCAGGTCGACTGATGGTGACTACCGTATTTTAAGCAAGTTTATGAAGGTAGAAGATTCAGGCATTGATGGATCTGGTTTGGATTGCATCTGATCTGACAAAGTTGCTTCTGATAATTTTGTTTTTCTTGGAGCCAAAGAGGTAGTTGGATCATTTAACGGAGTCTTTTTAATATCAGAGACTGAAATCTGATCTTTATGAGACCTCCTTATGAAGAATTCGAAGCCAAGGTAGAATAAAAAAAGATAGCTTAGGACATGAGGTATTGGAAGATTTAAGTTTTAGAATTTATCTTATTCTGGTCTGCCCTATAAAGCAGCCTTCATAATTAACTTCTGAAAAGTTTCTCAGTGAAGAATCAATGGAAAGTTAAAGATATAAGAAGAACCAGGGAATAAGAGTCAGTTTTAGATTAGAACGGAAGGACCATGTCCGTCAGATGACAGAAGACCTGGATCTATAATCCAAGGAAATTATTGCAGATAAAGTTCAAAGCAAAGGAAAAAAGAAGTTATGCCTTACCACAACGTTCCATCTGTGTTGTAGATACTTACTCATTCATTACTGTTAGGACTTTGGTTCCGTCCTCGGAACCGACACGGCTGGTACCAAGCTCGTGCCAGCCAAAAACTATCAGCGAAGACCTACCCACAATGCCCCTCTCATAGTCTCTTCAGATCGGGTTTGCCCGCCATTATAATACAGAAATAATAATATAGTAGGAGCCTCTGTCTGAGCAGATACCTTAACTAATAAGGAAATCCTAAAGTCCACCAGGAGTCTAGGCAGGGAGAAGGAGGGCGGGAAGCAATGCATGAATAAAGATCTACAACACAGATGGAATGTTATGGTAAGACATAACTTCTTTATCTGATGTTGTAAATCTTTATTCATTCCTTACTGTTAGGACCGAGTCCCCAACTACTTGAGTCCTGGGTGGCCCTAAGGAACGACATTCCTGAGCACCACAGAACCAAAAGATGCTCATCCCCTGGAGGCCAAATCCAATTTGCAATGAGTGATAAAGGTATGACGTCTTGCCCAAGTGGCTGGTGCACAGATATCATCCATAAAGGCTCTGGAATGAAAGGCCACCGAGGTGGCCATTGATCTAGTAAAGTAAGCCTTTATTTTGTAAGGTAGGACACTTTGTTTTGATGGTAGATGAAAATAATGGTGTTTCTGAGCCAAGAAGATAAAGTCGTTTTTGAAACAGGCTTAACCATTCTCAGCCCTGCAAAGGCCACAAACAATTGATCCAATTTTCTGAAAGATTTAGTTCTGTACAAGTAGAAACAAAGTTGTCTATGAACATCGAGGGTACGCAGAAGGTATTCCCCTCTATTTGAATGGTGGGGGAAAAAAAACGGTAGGTCAATATATTGATTAATGGGAAAAACAGAAATGACCTTGGGCAAAAAGGAGGGGTCAGTATGTAGAGACACTCTTTCCCTATGAAAAATCAAGTAAGGTCTCTTGACACTCAAGGCCTGCAACTCAGATACTCTTCTCGCTGAGGTAAGGGCTACTAGAAGCAGAGTTTTCCAAGACAAAAATTTGAAATCACAGGAATTAGAAGGCTCAAATAGAGGACTCATTAATGACTGAAGCACCAACTTTCAGTCCCATGGTTCTATAGGAAACTTGACAGGACGTTTAATATGTAATACTCCTTTCATGAAAGTTTTGCACAGTCGGTGTGACAAAACAGATGAATTGTCAATTCTATTGTGAAAGTTTGCAATAGCTGCTAAATGCACTGTAATTGTTGAAGCTGAAGCTCCTGTGTGCAACAGGGTCTTGAGGTATTGAATGATCTTCTGAATAGGCATGGAAAAGGGGTCTATGTTATGTTCTTTGGCCCATCTAGAGAACCTAGTCCACTTACTGGAATAAATTTTTCTGGTGGACAGTTTGTGCGAGGCCAGAAGGATCTCGCGAACAGGGGATGAAATATTAGGTAGCCTGGCAATCATCAGAAGTGGAGAAACCAAGCTGTGAGCTTGAGGCTGTGGAGATTGGGGTGAATCAGTCCCTGAGGAGACAGCAGACCTTGGGATTGATCCACGGGCTGTGAATCAGGTGAGGCAATAGGAATGGGAACCAGACTTAACGGGAACAATAAGGAGCAAGGAGGATCACTTTACTTCGCAACCTTTGAGCTTTCTGTAGAAATTTTGGGATGAGGGGAAACGGGGGCCAATCGTGTGTCAGAGCATCCCTCGGTGACTCCCCCTGAGGGGGGATCAGGGCAAAATAACTTCTGCATTTATTGTTTAGGGGTGAAGCAAACAGGTCGCAGCAAGGCCTGCTCCATTGGTGGAAGATCTGATCTGCTATTATTGGACTGCAGGACCACTCGTGAGGTATCAAAATGTTCCTGCTCAGATTGTCTGCAATAAGATTGGAACTCCCGGGAACGTGCGTTGCTATGAGAAAGCGGTTGGAAGCCATCGCCCAATGCCAAATTCTCATGGCTTCCTGACTCAGGGGGTAAGACCTGGTTCCACCTTGTCTGTTGATGTACCGGACAACTGATATGTTATCCGACTGAATTGCAATGGTCCCGGAAGGAAGGGATGTGTGGAATGCTTGCAACACTAAGAGAACTGCCCTCAATTCCAGAACATTTATGTGCAAATTGGCCTCCACGGGGAACCAAGTGCCTTGGACCATCTTTCTCTGGAAGTGACCCCCCCCCCCCCTAACAGGGAAGTGTCCGTGGTCACCATGGCCCTCGGCTGGGGAAGACAGAACGGTCGACACCAAAGATTTGCTTCTGGCTTCATCCACCATACCATTTCTTTCTTGCAAAGGTTTGTAAGGCGTATCATGTGGTCGAGTGGGTGGGTTAAGATCGACCATTGTGATGAAAGGAGCCACTGTAATAGTCATGTGGAACTTTGCCAGTGGTACTAAGGTAATGGTTGCTGCCATACAGCCCAATAGTTGTAGTACAAGGCATGCTGGTACAAATGTCTACAGAAGGAGGACATGAATCCGGTTTCTTTTTGAAAGCCTGTGAGGAGGAAGGGAAGCTTGACAGAACGTTGTGTCGAAGATCGCTCCAATGAATTCCAGTGCCCTTGTTGGAGATGTGTGTGATTTGTCCATGTTGATCGTGATACCTAGGTGAAGAGCAAGGCCTTGAGTGTGAGAGAGACTGAGAATGAGAAGATTCCTGGTCATGGCGGTAAGGTGCCAATCGTCTAGATATGGAAACACCTGGAATCCTTGTAGTCGGAGATGAGCTACTTTGACTGCCATACATTTGGTGAACACACTGGGGGCTGTCAAGAGACCAAAGAGCAGTACCCTGAACTGATAATTACTGGCTCCCAGCCGGAAGCGGAGAAATCTCTGGGAGCGTTTGTCCATCTTTATGTGGTAATACGCATCCTGGAGGTCTACAGAGCACATCCAGTTGTCCTTCCCAAGAAAGGGGAGAATGGACTGTACCCATGACCATCTGGAATTTTTGAGGTTTGATGAATTTGTTTAGTAAGCTGAGATCCAGGATTGGTCTCTAGTCTCGTGTATTTTTTGGCACTAAAAGAACTTAAGAGTAAAAGCCAGATCCTCTTTGGTCTGGTGGGACTGGTTGGATGACTCTTTTTCTTAGCAGCTTTTCGATTTCTAAGGCTGCAGCCTCCCTCTGACCAGGTGGGACATCGGGGATTCATTTTACGAGTCTGGGAGTGAGGTTGAATGGGATATGATAGCATCTGGTTATTATTCTCTGCACTCACGCATCCATTGTTATGAGTTGCCAGGCCTGTAGGTGCAGAGAAAATCGACCCGACTGCTTCCAAAGGAAAGGAATTGGGCTGCTGTTCAGCAGCGCTGGAAGGGTCGGCCAGAGAAGGAATCTCTAGCACCCTGGTTGTGCGGACCCCCTCTGCCCCAAAAGGGGCGTCTTTTGGATGAGTTGCCTCCTCTGCCCTGGGGGGGGGGGGGATTGCTCATCACGAGTGTCACAAAAAATCCCCCCCCCCATTCCTGGAGTAGGATCTCTGGGGGGGGGGGTGGAAAAATGTATGCCCACAGCAGACAAGGTCTTTCCGTCCTTCTCACTACATGAAAGTGTGTCTCTTACTTTGGGACCAAAAAGGGAAGAATTCGTCAACAGGCACGTTGACAAAAGAAGATTTAAAAGGGTCCGCAAAGTCACACAAATGCATCCAAGCATGCCGTCTCATAACAATGCCTGATGCGGCTGCTTGAGCTGCCCCTCGGTAGTGTGAGAAATCAAGCGCATCGAGGAGTTCAAGATTGATTCCAGGGTAGCTAGCTGCGAGGCAACAGTATCATGCACCTCCGCTAAAGAGGCAGACATTTCTAAAATTAGGTCTCTCTGGAGGCGAGTAAAGTGTGCCAGGTAATTCAGAGACCGAATGGCAAAGGTCGCTAAAGCGTAGGTCCACTTCTCCAGTCTGTCCATAGCCCAAGACTCCCTGTTCGGGGATGAACAGTGGAACAATAGTCTGCCAGTTCCCTCTTGGTGGCCACTGTCACGACCATGGAATCGACTACCAGCTGTTTGGACCAACTGGGTTGGTCTTCAGGAGTGGAAAAAATGTTATCAGGCTTCCGGGGGACGGGTTCTATGTTGTCCAGGGCCTTCCAGGCACGCTGCAAAATGAGTCTAATGAACTCATCTGCAGGTGGGGTCACCCAGGAAGTAGATGGTCGAGCACGGAAAGCCTGCAAGAACACCGATTCCTCCGAAGGGTTGGAGGGATTCCACTCTCCCCTCTGCTTGAGGATCTCAAGAATGTCTCCAAATGAGATGTCTTCCAGGGGAGACAGTGGGGAGCCTTCTCCCTCATCGCAATCGGTGTCTTCACTTCAGTGATTCCTCAGGGGAATCAAGATGCTTCCTCTTGCAAAGTTTCTAACAGGGTGGCACCCCAGTGGGGTCTTCTGAGGAGGACCCTGAAGAAAGGGTTCCCTTGAAGGGCAGGTCTTTCAGCTCCCATGCTCAAGGTTCCAGAGTAAAAGGGTGGGACAGCTACATGCTAGGGGGGGGGGGGTCTGGTTCCAATGCCAATGGTGTCAACTGCCAGACTGTTGAAGTAATGACCCTCTCAATCACCTGGAAAGCAGGTCTGCCTAAGGAGGAATGGGAGCCTGGAACCGAGAAGAACGACCTCGGAACCGGAGTCACACCCTGCCCCGAGGAGCCCGCCTCCAGGTGAGGAGCTCTGAGAGGACCGGCAGCTGCCAGGAGAGCCGTGGCCGTAGACGGCGCCACAGAAAAAAATAGTTGCCGAACTAGGTGCCACACTGCCAACAGCCCAATCACTGCTCCGAGAGTGCGCCAGTTCCAAAGGAGCCATTGCACCAAGAGTAATCGATGCCAACAGGGAAGCCTCTGCTGTCGGAGCTGAGACAGTATGCACCGGGCATGGCCATCAGTACCGAAGTCTCAGAAACCTGGTCGGAGGACGATAGACAGGAGAATAGGCCGTGAGAGCTTCCGTTCCAAGAGGGAGGGAAAACCTGGTCTGGGTGGTTAATCCTCTAGCTGCCAGAAGCTGGTCCACAACCCTCACTACACCCTGTTCCGAAAGACTCCTGGTGGATCTGAACAACGATGCTGATGGGGAGTCTGGTCTCTCAAGAAAAGGACTAAATTGTTATCCTAAAAAGGGGTCATAAAATGGAGAATACCTAGTTCTGGGAAGGTGCTCGACCTTTGGAACTGAAGGTGTCATTACCAGTGAAGCAGTGTAAGACATTGGCACCATGGCCAGGGATGGTGCTGATGCAGGTGCAGTGATCAGAGCCTGTGTCAAAGTCGGCACCAGCCAGTACAGTGGAAGGAGTCTGAGTCAGAATCAAGGATGGCACTGAGGGAGAAGACAGGAACCTTGGTGTTGGAACCGAAAGACTCCGTTTCTCCTTATGCTTCTTTATGTCCTTATGCTTAGGAGGTGGTGAGACCTCCATCCCAGAAAGAGGCTCCGTGAAGGGTGATTTCAGCATACCCTTTAGAATAAGCTTGTTCTTGCATTCAGCCAAAGTACGATTGCTGAAGCTAGAACAACTGTCACAAGAAACATTAAGGTGGTCAACGCCCAAACAGTAAACACACAGGGCGTGACCGTGAGAATTTGGCATCTTACTCCCGTACTTATCACACTGCTTGAACCCAAGCTTGGCCTTATCCGCCATTATAACACACTTGAACTACCATACAACAAACTATATCTAGCAACAAGAGATAGAACACTGAAAGAAAGCTCTTTTTTTGTACAGATAGCAGGAAGAGAGTACCAACAATGGTACTAAAATACCAAAAAGGTAAGAGGAGGGCCTACTAAGGTAGGGAGAGAGGGAGTAGTACCAACAATGGTAGGAAAGAACTACCAAGGTAGTGGGTAGGGTTTAGTCAGGAAATGAAGACGGTAGAGATGAGAAATAACTTTAGATGACAAAAACTGTCTAACAAACACTAAAGACTCGAAAGAACCACAAAAAAGCTACACTTAGCTGAGAGAAGGCTTGGCACGTCTGACAAGGAATGTGGCAAAACGAGATCTGAAGAGACTATGAGAGGGGAATTGTGGGTAGGTCTTAGCTGAGAGTTTTTGGCTGGCGTGAGCTTTGTATCGGCAGTGTCAGTTCCAACAGTAAGGACTGAATAAAGATTTACAACATCAGATAATATCTTTGTAATGGTCAGAAAGGTGTACTAAGAATGAGTTTGTCCGTCTATTAAAATGGGAAAACAGTTTGATGAGGACAGTAGGATCCTAGAAGATTACCATATTGTTCCACTTAGCTGTTGTTAAATCACACTGGAAATCAAGGGAGAAATTTTCTGTGGATGCTTTTACAATAAGCTCAGATTTATTGTACTGATGGTATACAAGAAAAGTTGTAGTCAAATTAGTGCTATTAACTGATCAATTATTTCCATCACATAATCATAGAGATGCAAGCCGTGAGGTAGTAAAAAGGGGCCTGTTCAGCTATTTTGCTATGTCAGGACTATGTGATGCCACTAGAAGGCAGATGTTAGAAGTCGCCCGCTGTGACACACTCCCCTTAGGCTCTTGATACCTGGAAAAAAAATTTTTGTTTTCCCCTAGTTTGTTGTTTTAAATCCACTAGGGGACAAACCATGTGGATACCTGGGTTATTCGAATTAACCTGAAAAATGTTTAGAAAGGGTAAGTCAAGTGGCAGACAAATAGAAAAAGTCTGATGAACTGACTTTTCAATGCAACGAGACCCAAAGTGGTCTCTAGTTCAGACTACAAAAGATCTAGTGAGACCTTTGAATAAATTCCTTTCTTTGCATCCATACATTTTCAGTACTCTCTCTTCTGCTCAACCTGGTACAACAACAAAAATTTATCACAGAAAAGGATGAAGATAGTCTGATGGAAAGAATTTTGGGGGGGGTCAATAGCAGACAGAGACCAAGACAGATTCACACTGGACCTTCCAATAGCCCTTAAGTGTGTTAGACAATTCAGCAATTCGAAAAGACACACCACCTAAGTATAAATACACCTCACAAAAAACTGTCCTCCATCCCAGACACTGCACAGAAGGATAGTCAGAGGAACTCCGCTCTGTTAGCTGTCCCCCCACCCCACTTTTTTTTTTTTGAAGCCACTCGTTTTAATCAACTTTCCTGTTCACTGGTGCCCATCTGCATCCTTGTCTTGAGCAACGTTGATATTATCCCATTCTAATTTTCACAAATAAGCCAAATGAGAGAAAAAAAGGAAGAGAGATTTCAAGACATGACTCACTCCACGAATGAAGTTCAACAGTTACTAGAATTCAGGATCAACAACTGACAAATGTACAGGATTCAAAGGAAAGCCAGGTTCTGATCCAAAATGGCCGAAGAAAGGTTCCAGACACCACCTGAAGAATTACTCCCTCCAATTAGGTCAAGGTCCATGATCTAATGGAAGGACATCAGCCATATGCACCTACCTAAAGGGAACTAGGATGCCAAGGTAGTCCCAAATCTCTTGATCCAAAGTCGTAGGATCCGAAGTTTTACTGGTAACTTCCAAACTCTACTCAAAAGAAAAAAGAGGACAGAACAATAGCTTGAGGCAAAAAGAATCTAAATAACCAAGAGAAAGGCTCCTCAGTGAAACATATCTTTCAACGTCTTAACACAAGAAATATGGACAAAAAAACTAGAATAACAGGGAACAAAGTGTCAAACATAGGGACAAATTTTTAAATAATTAATGCTCTTATAAAGTTAGAAAGCTGATAGAAAAAAAACAGGATTTGCATTAGTATGCATTTCATGAAGAATATGAAGTCTAAAACTCAAATACATGTCATTGTTTGGTGACCCCAATCCTCAGAGATTTGCCCAAAGACTAAAGATTTTATGAACAAACAGACCAGTATTTTGAGTCAAAAAATCCGGACGGTTGAAAGGTATAATTCGGAACCAAACTACGCCCATTTACCAGATCCGAAGACTCAGGATGCAACCAAACACAACACAAAGAGAAGAACACATAAAGGGAACCAATGGATGCTTAAGGAGCAACTTCCATCAGAGCAAGCAACCGAGCCAGGAACAGCCCAAATTCTGACTCTCATCCAAAACAAAGGATGGATCGCATGCAGCTACAATAAGGATTGGCACTGAAAGATGGTGACTCTGAATATCAAAAAAAAGTCCTAAATTTATTTAATGACTGACATTTAGTGACCAGGAATATCTGACTTGTCAGGAACAAATACAATATGTTGTAATATGTCAATATGTTGTAATATGTTACTAGTATGGCAAGATCTGTCTTGGCATGCATTTACTGAAGGATATTGTCTGAAACCCAAATACATATCACTATTCTGTGACTTCAGTCCTCTGTGTTCCCTCTTAGAGCAAGAAATCTGGACAAAGGTATAATAAAAATGGGACAAAAGTAAAAAAAAATTAGGGACAACTTTTAAATATTGCTCTTACAACTTAGAAAGTTAATAGAACATGGTTTTACATTATCATTAATTTTCGGAATAGCATAAAGTCTAAAACTCAAAGGTCTGTTATTAGTTTTAAACTTCAATCTTAAATGATTTGCTACTAATTTGCCAGAAATCAAAATTTTATGAAAAAAATGGAACAAAAATATGAGGCAAAAAACTGGACCTTCTGCAAAAACCTGTACAGTTGAGAAGTATGTGAATTCTCCATGCAAAAAGTTGGGCTGTATAGCTGAAAGGAATGCTCCTGAACCAAGTACATCGGTTTGCTGGATCCGAAGACTTAAGATCTGACTGAAATCTCTCTCATTTAGATAAGGCATGATGTTGTCAATGTTCTGCAACAAAAAGTCAGAATCCACGCAAAAAGTAGGAGTTTGGAGTGGAAGACAAGCCTAATGTCGAACAGAAAGAAGGCACCCCTGCAAGCTCGGATCTGCAAGGACAGACCAGAAATGGTAAACTACAACACATACGAGCCGGAACCACACTTAGAAGGCACCCGATCTTTGCCAAAGATCCCAGTTCGGGTGATGTAAGATCTGACAAATTTCCATCGGATCCAAAGTGGGTTAAGGTTGCAGTAGACTCGGATCTGACACTTTACCATCAAAGTCTTTAGAGAAAAATCTCAGCACCTTCTGTGAGGAAAAAAAAGAACTGAACCACTATGACAATACTGCACAATGTTGTTTGTTTGTGCCTTTCGGCTTTTCCCGGTTAGGGGTCGCCACAACGGAACTCCGGTCCGCTAATGATTGGCAGTAGAGTTTTTACGTGCTGGCTTGCCGGGCCTAACGTGCAACCTTCAACGAAGGAACGCCCGTTCACGTATGTCGCCACACAGAAGACGCTCTAACTGAGAATCGAACAGGCAATGTGTAACTGTGAGGCGACAACGCTACCGCAGCACCACCACCGCAGTATACAATGCTGCACAATGTACTAGTATTAATTTAGAAAGTTTCTAGGAAACAAGATTTGTTTCTAAAGGATATGTAGTCTGAAAAGTACAGTTGTGTACACTTACCATAAATGTAGATGTTTGAGTGTCTTCACTGTTGCAGTCTGGGTTTCCCGCCCTCCTGTCCCCTCTTATTTTTACTTTTGTGTGGTTCCTTTTTTCACCATTCTTCTGAGGTGTATTTGCAAAGGATATGGGACCTTACTCATTTTGGGACTCCTGACATCTGGGGCAAGAAAAACTGGAGAACATGGCGTCAGCTGTCAGCTTTGTACTCCTGGCGCTCTGACGTCAGGGAGCATGGTTGAACAGCCGACGCAGGACCCAGACTTTGGGATTCTGGCCGACCGAGGACTGCCTGCTGGCAGGGGAGAAGAGATCCCTACAGTCATGACTGCAACAGTGAAACACGATGAACATCTGGAAGTATGCCACACATAGTGAGTTAAATCTTTAGATCATCCAAGCAATGTACAGCTGAAAGGTAACACCACTGTTGCAGTCTATAATATCCTATACTACAGAAATACAGAGTTCTCTGGTGCCTTCTTTACTCTTGTATATCATTATACAATAGTTTTAAAAGTCCAATCATCAGAACTGCAAAAGAAAAGACCAGAAAAGGACAAATGGCTGATGAGGGTTAGATCACCACAAACCTCAGATCGGACCATCTTAAAACTGGCATGGAGTAGTTATAAAATTCAGAGTTCTTTCTGATGATGACAGAAACCAATTTAGACCTTTTGAAGGGTCACAGATAAGATTTGGGGGGGCTGAAGCCCCAATAAAGCTGTTTAATAAGAATGTATTAGATTATATTTTGGGGAGGTTCCAGTGTGTGAATGCTGAGGTCGAGTCCACCACAGAAAAATCAGCTTACTGAAAAAACTCTATAGTGAGGAAGTGTGGGAAATTTAAAAAGGAAGGCAAAACCTGTGTATGCAAAGACAGAATTAGTTAATATTTTAATTAGTACATCACAAAAAAGAATTAAACATACTGGCATAATGGAGGGAAGGATATATTTTATGAGAGAAATGAAAGAATTTATAAATAAATTACTTATCCTACACTGTGAAGCTCGAGAGCGGAGGACAACCACAATATCCTACTTTGTGAAGCTCGAGAGCTGAAGACAACCACGACCGGTGTGTACAGTGCCAAATGAGATCTGAGGGATGCTAGGGTGGTGCATTATGGGTAGGGAAGGAGCTCAAGAGTTTACATAAGCTAGTGTAAAGGTTGAGTTGGATCCGAGGGTCAGATTCAGACCCACAGGTGGAGGATGAATGAAAAGTGACATCAGATTAATAGTTATATGAAAAATTACTATCTGTATCTCAAAGAGGAACTTCGGTTCCCATAGTGTCTTCTCATTCTTCCAGAGATTACAAATGAAAAGGCAGGGGGGGGTGGAGGGAAGGGAGTTGAGGAAAAATGAAAATGGACAACACAGATGGGAAATTATGGTGAGTACATAAATTCTTTATCTGATGTTGTCAACTTTCATTCATTCCTCAACATATGGGACAGAGTCCCCAGCTACCTGAATCCCAGGTGGACTCGTAAAAAAGGCTGTTCCTGAGCACTGTTGAGCCGAAGGCCGCTCTTCCCCTAGAGACCAGACCTAACTTGTAATTAGTAATAAAGGAATGAGGATTTCCTAAGTAGCAGCAGCACAAATATCATCCATGGAAGACCTAAATAGAAATACTGAACAGGTTTGCCATGGACCTGGTTGAATGAGCCTTCAAAGGTTTTGGCAAAGACAAACCCAATTTGTTGTAGACAAAGGAAATGCAATCAGTTAGCCACTTGGGTAGTTACATTGGTAACTGGTTTTCCCAAGATTGACTCTGAAAAGGAGACAAATAACTGATCTGATTTTCTGAATAGTTCAGTTCTATGCAAATAGAAAGTAATTGTCTATGAACATCCAGCAAATGTAAAACGTATTCCTCATTGTTTGAGAAATTTGGAAAGATAACTGTGAGATTGATAAATTGGTTAATGTTGAATCCTGACACCACCTTAGGAAGAAAAGATGGATTGGTCTGTAATGACGCTCAATCTTTGAGAAAAATTAAATAAGGAGGTTTAGAAGATAAGGCTTGAAGTAATGAAACTCTCCTAGCTACGGTTATGACTACCAAAAATATAGTTTTCCAAGTCAAAAACTTTCATTTGCACCTTGCAGCCACTTCAAATAGTGATTAAGTCAGGGCTTGTAACACTAAATTCAAATCAAATCTCATGGTGGAGTAAGATCTTTAAAAGGGGGGGGGGGGGAGTCTCAGTAAAAAGGTGGGTTCCTTTTACAAAGGCCTTAAAAAGCCATGAGGAAGCTAAGGTAGTACTGTCAACTCCTATATGAAAATTAGAAATGGCATCTACTTGTATTTTAACCGTTGACTAACTAACCCCTTCATTACACAGAGTAGCAAAGAATTCAAGAAAGTACAGTTTTGTACCTACCATAAATGTAGATGTTCCGAGTGTTCACACTGCTGCAGTCATTACACTTGGGTTGTCCTCCCATCAGGTGGTCCCGCAGTCGGCCTGAGTTCCAAAGTCTTGGTCCGGCATTGGTTGCTGTCGCTTCTTCCCTGACGTCAGTGCGACAGGGGGTATATAAGCTGCACCCGACACCATTTTCTTCAGTTTTTCTTGCCCCAGATGTCAGGTGCCCCCCAAGTAGGAAGGCAATACATATTGCTAATCAAAAATATACATATAAAATAAAAACAATAGCTTCAGTTACCAGCAAATACACCCCAAAGGTTGTATAGGATAGAAAGGTATAGATAAGTCCAGCTAGTTCAGAGGGGATGGAGGGAGGGTAACCTGGACTGCAGCAGTGTGAACACTCGAACATCTACATTTATGGTAGGTACAAAACTGTACTATGTTCATCGTGTTACAGTGCTGCAGTCATTACACTTGGGTAGAATCCCAAAGCTGAGGTGCTGAGGTTGGGTGGCTGGTCTCTAAAGAGTTAGGCTTGGCTATGAGGCCCTGCAGAACTGCAGTGGCAAAGCCTGCTCTAGATTTAGAGTAAAGAGGCAGGTGCTAATGCTTGGTAAAGGTGGGCACTGAACTCCAAGTTGCAGCCTCCAAAATTTCCTTGGTAGGTACTCCTCTGAGAAAGGCTGTTGAAGTGGCTGTTGCCCTGGTGGAATGTGGCCTAATGTTATTTGGGACTGATTTTCCATGGTGTGTGTAGCAGTACCGAATACAGTGTCCTATTCATTTGGATATAGTCTGCTTTGAGATAGCCTTGCCCTGTGATCCTGCAGCACATGCTGCAAACAGTTGCTCAGTTTTCCTAAAAGCCTTTGTTTTGTCCAAGTAGAAGCGTAGCTGCCTGTGTATGGTCCAAAGAATGCAGACGTTTCTCCCCTTTATTCTGGGGATTTGGATAAAAAGTTGGCAAATGGATGGTTTGGTTAAGAGCCACACTAGATACCACCTTTGGCATAAAGGTAGGGTTTGTCCTTAAAGATACCCTGTCCTGATGAAAAATTATAAAAGTTTCCACTGCCATTAATGCCTGTAGCTCTGAGACTCTTTGTGCTGAAGTTACTGCCAGGAGCAGAGCTGTTTTCCATGATAAAAATTTTAGATCGGTTGTATTGGCTGGCTCAAAAGGTGGTAAGGTCAGTTTTTCCAAAACGAAGTTGTGGTCCCAAGTTGGTGTTGGTGCTCTCCGGGGCGGTCTTATGTTTTTAGCCCCTCTGAGTTACTGCTTTAGCAAGGGATGAGAGAATAAAGGAGGATCCGTGTTGTAATGTGCTGAAATGGCAGAGGCGTGGATCTTAGTTGATGAGAAGGATAGGCCTCTGCCGAGCATCTCAGTTAAGTACTGTAAAATCTGAGGAATGTTTGGAACAAGAGGGTCAAGTTTTTCATCCTGGTTCCAGGCGCAGAATCTCTTCCATTTTTCTGAGTAAGCTTTCCTGGTGCTAGGCCTCCTGGCCGCCAAAATGACATCCATAACAGATTTAGAGAGAGGTGTTGCCTGTTTGACTAATGTATCTGCCATGCAGCCAGGTTTAGGGTTTTGAGCTGACCATGCATGATCTGATTGTTTTGTTGAGTCAGAAGGTGTGGAATTTTAGGCAAAATCCATGGTGGGCCTTGAGCCAAGTTCCTCAAGATAGGGTACCAGTGCTGGCGTGGCCAGTCTGGAGCAATCAGGATCATCTGTGGTTTTTCTTGTCTGGCTTTTAGGAGTACCTTTGAAAGGAGAGTCAGTGGCGGGAAGGCATAAACTTTTAGGTTTTTCCAGCTGAACAGAAGAGCATCCACTTTCCATGCTTGTTTGTGATAAGTCCTTGTGCAGAATTTTTGTAGTTGGCAATTCAGTGCGAGGCAAAAAGATCTATGTCTGGGCATCCCCATTTTTGCATTACCATGCTGAAGATTTGTGGATTCAATTTCCATTCGTGAGGGTCCATGATATTTCTGCTTAGATCGTCTGCCAGAGTATTTTTCTTTCCTGGCAGGAATTGTGCTTGCAGGTGAACTTGATGCATTAGAGCTGTGTTCCACAAGGTCATGGCTTGCCTGCATAGGGGATAAGAATGAGTGCCCCCTTGCTTGTTTATGAACCACATTACTGTGGTGTTGTCTGTCTTTAGTAATAATTGTCCTGGATGTAGAAGGTCCTTGAAAGCTGTTAGGGCATTTTGAACAGCCAACATCTCTTTTTGATTGATGTGAAGATGCATCTTGTCTGAGGTCCACTTGCCCTGAATGCATTTTCCTGTCATGTGTGCTCCCCAGGCGTAATCCGAAGCATCTGTTGTTAGAGTTTGCCTGGCTGTGGGTTGGGTAAAATGCTGACTCTTATTTAGGTGACATGCCTGTGCCCACCATCAAAACTCCTGTTGTAGGCAGGCAATCATTGGTATTACTGCTTCTAAACTGTGAGAGTGTTGAGTCCAAACATTTTTCAGGTACCATTGTAATTTCCTCATATGCAGTCTGGCATATGGTATTAGTAAGTATGCAGGATGCCATGAATCCCACAGCCTGCAGAATTTTTCTTGCAGGGAGATGGGACTTTCTTGCCAGTAATTGAAAATATTGAGTTAGTTGAACTTGTTTGTCTGGTGTGAGGTAAGCCATCTGGGCCGTTGTATTTAAGCTGGCACCCAGGAATATAATCTGTTGCGAGGGCACTAGTTTTGACTTCTTTTCATTTACTGTGTACCCTAGAGAAATTAGCAACCTTTTTACAAACACCAGATGCTGTAGAAGAATGTCCTTTGTCTCTGCTTGAATGAGGCAGTCGTCCAGGTATGGATATATTTGAATTCCTTTTTGTCTGCAAAATGCAATTACTGGTGCCAGGCACTTTGTGAAGACCCTGGGTGCAGAAGATAAGCCAAAGGGCAGTGCAGAGAATTGGTAGTGCATTGTACCAGCTTTGAATCTGAGGTATCTTCTGCAATTTTGTCTGATAGGGACATGCAGGCATGCCTCTTTGAGGTCCAGAGTAACAAGCCAAGCCTTCTTGCCCAGCATGGGTAGAAGCTGCTGTAATGTCAACATTTTGAATTTTGGAATATCCAGGTAAGTATTCAGAATTGAAAGGTCTAGTATGGGCCTCCAGGCCTTGTCCTTTCTGGGGACCAGGAAGAGTCTTGAGTAAAATCCTTGTCCTTGTTCCTGTTGTGGTACTTTTCGAATAGCTCTCATGCCCATGAGGGCTGAAATTTGTTTTTGTGTCTCTGCCCATTGATTTTGTGGCAGGTCTGGCATTCCTTTTAGGCTTGGTAAAGTATGAAAGTGGAATCTATAACCTTGAGACACAATATTCAGGACCCATTTGTCTTGGGTGATTATTTGCCAGTTTTGAGAAAAAAGTGCTAGTTTTCCCCCTAAGGGGACTTCCAAAAGGGACGTGCTTGGCGTACTAAGGGGAAAGTCATTGTAACTGTTTCCTGTAAGGTTGAGACTTGTCCTCACCACCTTTTTGGGGTTGAGGTGCCCCACTGTCGCTGTCTGTTTGAGCCTTGGGGTTGAGATATGCCCCTTGGGCGTCTGTATCTGCCTCTCTGTGACCTGTCTGACACTGGAAAGGACCAATTCTTTGTTGGCCAATTTCTGCTAAACCGAGGTGGCTGTACCTGTAAGAAATCCTTGACTGTTTGCATAGATTTAGCTTTATCCTCCATTTTCTTTAACACTTCTTCTGCCTTAACACCAAACAAAGTATCATGCTGTAAAGGAGCATCCAATAATTTTGCCTTAACATGATCAGGTAAACTTTGTTCTTTTAACCAAGCATGTCTTCGAATCACAGTACCTGTAACTGCGGCTCTACAAGAGGCCTCTAAATAATCAAAACCAAATTGCAGAGTATGTTTTCCCACCTGTTCCACTGCATGCAATAAATCCTGCATTTCTTTACAATCAGGAGCTTCTGAGCTTGCAGGCATTTTCTGTTTTAACCGAGTCATTAAATATTGTTTGTACTTAAGCATGTGTAACTGGCAATTTAAAGCTCTTACTGCTAAAGTTGCAGAAGTGTATACTTTCTTCCCCCATCTATCCAAAGTTCTGGAATCTCTGTCAAAGGGTACTGGATTTTTTGCAATGGAAGCCTTAACCCCTTTTGGACCCTGGGAAATAGTTTCTGGATCAGCAGAAGGGTTTTTGTAAAGAAACTTGAGAGAGTCAGGGACTTTGTAATACCTATCTGGCTTGGCTGGAGCAGGGGGCAAAGCGTCAGGAGATAAACTGGATTCAGAGAACAAATCATCCACAATATTTAGCACAGGCGGAATAGCCAAGGGCCTGTGCTGAGGCAATAAGAGGAAATCCCTGAGCCTTTTCTTGGATTCTGAGTAACCTGACTTTCCCAAAGAAAATGCTCCCTCTTGGTATGTAAAGTTTCCCCAAAAGAATAATCCTCAGGAGGAGAGGCTGAAGGGATAGATTCTTCAGCATCAGAGTCCTCATAGGGGTAGAGCGTATCCCTGGTCTGAAGAGGAATCAGAGGAAATGGAAACCTGATCAGAGGAGTCATAGTCTGTAACCTGCCTAGGCCTTTTCTCAGGAGGGGGATGGGAACCCCTGATTAGAGTAATGAGGTCTTCGGCCATTTTGAGCATCTGTTTCTTAGGCATGGAGGACTGTCCAGGAGAATGCTGTACTTGTTTCTTTGTCTTTAATGGTACCTTTGTCTTGGCTGTTGTCTTAATGGTAAGTTGTGAAGGTCTGAGAACACCCTCAGAAGCCGATGCCTGCTCAGCGGCTCTGGACCCATCTGAGGGATTAGTTTCCATAGGCCCAATACCTTGAATTTCCAGAGGCCTAGATGTCCCCACGTGGGAGTCGGAAGTGGCCTGTGGCCCTGAGGTAGCGGGCGTCAGGGGCTGCGAAAGCGCCTCACTGAGAACCGGCAAACCGGCAACTGGCCTAGAAGAGGTTTCGTCGTCGGTTTTGGACCTCAGATGCCTGTCTTTATCCTTGTCTTTGCGTTTTTTTGGTAATGAGGTCGTCGGCTGATCCGACGGCATCGTATAATTGAACCTTCAGCCAAAGTAGTGCAAAGCAAAATCAAAACGTCTTTTTATAGTGCGTTTGTTAAATCTAGCACAAAACCGACAACTAGTGACGTCGTGATCAGGACCTAGGCATGGAATACAGTAAGAGTGGAAGTCCCTATGAGGTATTTTGCTTCCCACAAGAAATGCAATTAACTTTTTCTGACATCGGTCTGAGGCAAGAAAAAAGTTTCCCTAACGGGGTACTTAGCTTTACTGAAGACTTCGGATCTGAAATTCGACTCTGAAAATCTCAGGAGTCGGCCGACCGGCACTTGCGAACTGCTTCGGGCACCGCGCGGCAAGAAAGACTGAAGAAAATGCCATTGGGTGCATCTTATATACCCCTGTCGCACTGACGTCAGGGAAGAAGCGACAGCAACCGACGCCGGACCAAGACTTTGGAACTCAGGCCGACTGCGGGACTGCCTGACAGCAGGATAACCCAAGTGTAATGACTGCAGCAGTGTAACACAATGAACATCTTCAGGTAGTGGCGCTGAAAGAGGGTGAATGTCTTCCTGTTGTGTCCGAAAATAAATCTTTTCCATTTACTTCTGTAACTCTTCCTAGTGGAAGCCTTGTGGAAAGACAAAAGAATGTGATGAACAGGGGAGGACAGCCTGGGTTGTCTAGCTATCAATGGAATTGGGGAAACTGAGGTCAACAATTGGATCCAGAATCCAAGGAGGATG
Source organism: Protopterus annectens (assembly GCF_019279795.1). NCBI lineage: Eukaryota > Metazoa > Chordata > Ceratodontiformes > Protopteridae > Protopterus > Protopterus annectens. The sequence continues at coordinate 918,965,186 of NC_056731.1, forward strand.
AATTAGATGAGGCCAAAGGAAGGGGAACCAAATCTGAATAGGCCAATAAGGGGCAATGAGGCTGATTGTGCAATTCAATCAACATGCTTTCTGAAGAAACTTGGATTAGAAGAGTTGGGTGATAAGCACAGAGAAGAATGGGGGGCCAATCATGAAAGAGAGCGTCTCTCTATGACTTTATTGGTGGGGGGATCAGGGCAAAGAAACTGCTGCAACTGTTGCTGAGGAGAAATGCAAAGAGGTTGCAGCATGGCTAGCCCCACTGGCGGAATAACTTCTCCTCAATTTTCTTGTTGAAAGACCACTCATGAGATAATAGGACAGACTTGCCCAACTTGTCTGCCACCACACTGGATTTCCCCAGAATGTGTGCTGTTATCAGAAATTGATTGGATGAGATAATTCACAGCCACACTCTCAGAGCTTTCCCGACATAAGGGGTAAGATCTGGTTCAATTTGTTTGTTAATGTACCACACTAACATATTGTCCACCTGAATCTCAGTCCCTAAAGGGAGAGAAGTCTTGAAAGGCTGGAAATGCTAGGGGAATTGCTCTTATTTCTAGGACACTGATATGCATATGTTGGCCTATTCTGGTGACCAGGTGCCCTGGACAGTCTTTCTCAAGGAGTGTCTCCCCCTTCCCCCAAAAACTGGGATGCATTTCTGGTCACTATGGCCTTGGGCTGAGAAAGTATGAAATGGTGGAGGTACTTTTTGTAAGCTTGGGTTATTTTGATCTGTTAGGACAAAGGCTGGTACAGGATAGACCACTATGTCACCAAGGTCCACTGGAAGAATTCTCATATAGTATCTTGCCAATGGAAACAGAACTATCTCAGCAGACCTTGGCCCTAAAGCTTGTAGAATCAGTTGAGCTAACAGTGAGGAATTTTGAATTATCTTTTTGACTTGAAATCGAAGTGTGTGTACCCTTATACTGATACAGTAGTGAACAAGGCTCCCATGAATTCTAACACATGAGATGATTCTGCCGACATTTGCTGGGACTGATGGTAATGCCTAGGTGACAGCACATTAGAGAAAATAATCTCTTGCTTTGATCAATAGTTGCCTAGGTGGAGCGGTTATTAGCCGGTCATCCATGTAAGGAATGCTCAGAATCCTTGCAGTCTCATGTGAGCTACTACTACTGCCATGCAGTTGGTAAACACACTGGGGGCTGTGCTGAGGCCAAAGGGCAGTGCCCTGAATTGGTAATGACTGTCTTCCTGCTGGAAGTGTAGGTGTCATCTGAATCACCTGTTCATTTTTATGTGACAGTACACATCCTGAAGATCTCTTGACCACATCCAGTTGTCCTTGTGCACAAAAGGCAAAATGGACTGAACCATGACCATCCAGAATTCTGTATACTGAACTGATTTGTTCAGATTTCTGAGGTCCAAAATTGGTCTCCAGTCCCCCATTTTGTTTGGCACTAAAAAGAATCTTTCACCAACCTTATAAACTAGAATCATAACCTGAGGAATCTATCATCAGCCATATTTCTTGACCTATCAAAAGCATTTGACATGGTCAACCATCCCAAACTTCTTCAGTCCCTCTCCGACCTTGGACTAGCCACTAACTCACTGGCCTGGTTTCAAAACTACCTGACAGGTAGACAGCAAGCAGTCAGATGGGATAACAAACTTTCCACACTGCTCCCTATTACTACTGGAGTCCCACAAGGATCAATCTTAGGCCCTCTATTATTTTCAATATTCATCAATGATCTAAATAAGATCACCCAAGATGCAACAGTCATACAATATGCTGACGACTCAACTTTGGTCTGCTCAGCCACCAACCCCCACACACACCTTTCCACAACCCAGCAGGTCTTCAATAACACTGAAGCTTGGTTTCTCAATAAAAATGTGTTACTGAACCCAAAAAAGACCAAACAACTAATCTTCAAAACAAATAAATCCAAAATAGACACTAACTCTTTCAATATTACTTCTAGTGATGGTACCATTATCTCTCCAGATTCCCACACAAAATTACTAGGTGTTACAATTGACAATAAACTGAGGTTTGACTTGCACATAAATCTAACCATCAAAAATATACACAAAAAACTAGGCAGCCTGTACAAAAATAAAATGTACCTAAATCAGCAGACCAAAACCACCATGGCACAAACTATGCTACTATCCACACTCCTGTATGCTGCCCCCATCTTCACCAACCTATCCAAAACAGAAATCACAAAACTAGACACATGTTATAATCAAATTGCCAGATTTGCCACAAACGCCCCTTATAGTTCCCATCATTGCCACTCACTATACCAACTCAAATGGTTGGAATTTCAACATCTCATCACATTCCACCAAATAGTCTTTGCTAAAAAACTCCTACTACATCTAGAGAGAATACCAACACCGTCTAATTTACTTAAAATACAAGAAAACCCAAGACAGCTACGCTCTAGTAACAGGACCTTAATCAAAATCACCAAATCCAACAACTCAGCAGGAGAGTCTTTTTTTCCTAACTACATAAAATCTGGAACTCACTGCCCCCCACTATTACCTCAGCAATTTCTGTTAATAAGTTTAAACATCTACTAAAGGAACACCTACTTACCAATAGGCAATGCCCATGCCTCCCCCCAGGTTGACCCCCTACTCCTGCTGTTCCCCCAACATTTCCTCTACCAATCTCCAAATACTAACTTGTCCTAACTCTCAGAATTTCTGGTAGAAAATATTGGTACTATAACTGGTATACAGCTACCATTTACAGATACTACATTTTCTGTGTGCCTAAGTACCTCCAAAATGTGGAGCCTTAACATTGTATTTTTTTCTAAAAATGTCATGATGTGTATCTGTCTCTGTATATGTGAAATAACCCTGTGTGTAGTACGATTACCTTTTTTGATTTGTTACATCTACTAACTTTGGAGGTTTTCTCCCTGGGCCTCTGCTGAAAATGGACATTTATCCAGTCGGATCCTCCCGGTCAACAAATGTAAAATAAAATAATAAATAAATAAATAAAGTAAGTTCCAGATTCTATCTGATCTGGGAGAACCTCTTGGATGACTCATTTGTCTAGCAGCTTTTTTATTTTTCGAGCTGCTGCTTTCCTCTGAATGGGTGGAACATCGGGAACTTTGTTTAATGTTGAAGGAGGGGGTAGGGAAAAGGGAACTGTATAAACTCTGGAAATAATCCTCTCCACTTTTTAATTTCTCCAAATCTTTTGGATTTCTAATACCATAACGGGAATGGACTCCATTCCCAAGTCAAAGTAAGATTAAAGTTTATGAATTTAATGTTGTTTCACTCTTTGATGTCAGCCAAAAGTGCTCTTTGCAGCATCCGCAATGTGCCCAGTAATGACTCCTGCAATTCATGTATTGATAGCATATCTAAGTATGATTGTAGACTCGTTTTTTTTTAAGACCCGTTGCTCCTACTACTACTGGAACTATCTGGGCATCTTTCTTCCACAATGCTCTCGTTTCTGCTTGCAAATCCTGATATTTTATGACTTTGTGTGTCTCTGTGCACAGAACGGGTCTATATTAGAACACCAAACTTTCAAAATTTCGAGTGTTCTAATATCGACCCATTTTCAGCGAACGCTGAAAATATCGAAGAAACAGGAAACTGAATTTTTCCCTAGGAAAAAATTTGGTTGTCCGTTTCTGTTGCCTCGGTATTTTCAGCGCTGTGGTGGAAAGTTATGGGTCGGGTTCAGGTAAATGTGTGATTGTGAGGACGTGAGGGTTAGGGCGGGTTAGGTGAGTTAGGGTGTGGGTCAGGTAAGTGTGCGATTGTGTGGACATGAGGGTTAGGGCGGGGTAGGTGAGTTAGGGTTAGGGCGCGTGTGAGGTGACTGTGCGACAGTGACGGACCTTAGAGTTACGGTTAAGGTAAATGGATAGTTAGTAGTCTATGTATAGTTTAGTGTAGGATTAGGTGTACGAGTTTAGGTGTATGTGTGTGGATTGCTGTTTGTTTGGTGTGCTTGTGTTGTGTGTATGCGTTTTGGAGCAGCAAATTTTTTCCCTAGGAAAAAATTCGCTGTTCTGTATGTTTGATGTTTTAAATTTTTGATTAATAGGGTTCAATATTAGAACACTAGAAATGTTGAAAGTTTGGTGTTCTAATATAGACCCGTGCAGAACACTGTAGCCACTAAATGTGGCAATTTCAGTGATCAATGCTACTTTTGTCTTCTTTTCTTGGACCACTATATCTGTTTTTCTAGCATCTATCTTTTGAACTGTTGGTAATGGATGATCCCCATGTGATGTAGACTTCATAATTTTCTATGATGCTTTGTGGCTCATGTTTCCAGTGTTTTTCAGCCACTTCAATACCATGTTTGCAAAATCTTCAGTGCAGCAGTATCGCCATATTATTATGCCTTTCAGTATACAGTTCCTTCTGCCATTAGTATGTCACAACCAACAATGAGGTGTGCAACTGTTTCCAATTCTGTTTTGCAAAACCTACATTTGTCTGTTTCTCCCACATGTTCAATGGACTTTGTAAACCAATGTGTATGTAGCCCACTCTCTTGTGCTGCCAATATTAACCTTTCATCTCTTGGTTTGAATTCGCCTCTCCTTAACCATTCCTCTGTGTTCATTCTTGATCAACATGAGGTTCTTCTAGAAGTTTTCTATACTTGCAACTATATTTATGCATTTTCCACATTTCTTGCCTTTTCTGGTCCTTCACCTTACATTTTTTCTTTTGTTTTTTTTGGAACATTCAGTTGCTGCCTGTTTTTTTATCTACTTCTGGTCTGATTTCCATTCCTGCTTGACACGGATAAGCCTCTGCATAGATTAAGCAGAGAAGTCATCTTAGATTTACTCTCCTCATGTTTCAAAACTTTTATTACATTTGGGTTGTGTGAGGTCAGCAGATATGTGTGGAGTCCCAAAATTGCAGATCTATACATGTAATCAACTTCAGGGAGGCCCATCCCTTCTTCAGAATGGGGAATATATAATCTTGGTATGCATTGATTTTTATAAATCATTTGATGAGCATGAAGCATCCTTCTTGTTTTCCTATCTAATCTATCCAACATGTTTTGGGGCCAGTCAATCACTCCAAAACTAAGTTAGGACAGGAACAGCAAATTGGTTTATAGCATGGATTTTGTTCCTAGATGTCAGTGCTGTTTTCAGGATTAATTTGAGTCTTCTGAAATATTCCTTAAGTTTTATTCACATTTGTTCATGTTTCACTGTTGAACTTTCATCAATTCCCAAATATTTATACACTCCTTCTTGTTCAAGTTCTTTTATATCATATTCTTGCCCCAAACTGATGTTTTCCTGGTGTTGCAGTTTTCCTGCTTTAAAGGTTGCTTTTGCACATTTATCAAGACCAAATGATCTTATATCATCTGAAAAAGTTGTGACAACTTGCAGTTGTGCTTTTAGTTCCTCATCTGATGAGATGTACAGTTTTAAATCATCAACAAAGAGATGATGCGAAGTCCTCACACTTTGTTGCTTTCTTCTTATTATTATTCTTTTGGATTTTCCTGGTTAGGGGTCGCCACAGCGGATCACTGTCCACTCATGAGTGGCAGTGGAGTTTTATGGTGTTGAGTTGCCAGCCCGGCGCCCAACCTTCCACAGAAGGCACACACACGTACGCACTCACGCCTAGGGTCAATTTAGTGTGTCCAATCCACCTACAGCATGTCTTTGGTATGTGGGAGGAAACTGGAGCACCCGGAGGAAACCCACGCAACCACAGGGAGGACATGCAGACTCCACACAGAAGGCACCCCAGCTGAGGATTGAACCGGAGAAAGTACAGTTTTGTACCTACCATAAATGTAGATGTTCGAGTGCTAATACAGCTGCAGTCTTAACAGCTGGGTTCTCCTGCCGTCAGGCGGGTCCTCGGTCGGCCGAATTCCAAAGTCTAGGTCCGGCGTCGGTTGTCGTCGCTTCTTCCCTAACGTCAGTGCGACAGGGGTATAAAAGAACCAGCCGACGCCATATTCTTCAGTTTTTCTTGCCCCAGATGTCAGGTGCCCCCAGAAGGAAGGCAATACATAAAATTATGAAGTAATGCAATGCAATATAATCAAAAAACAGTAGTTGTAAGCAAATACACCATAAAAGAATACCCCTAGAGGGGAAGGAGGGAGGGAAACCTGGACTGCAGCTGTATTAGCACTCGAACATCTACATTTATGGTAGGTACAAAACTGTACTATGTCCATCGTGCATACAGTTGCAGTCATAACAGATGGGTAGAATCCCAAAGCTAAGAAAGGGGTGGTAGGGACTAGGTGGAACTAGGAGGAGCCAAAATGCCCTGCAAGACTGCAGCGGCAAAGCCTTCTCTAGATTTGGAGTATAATGGTAGGTTGTAGTGTTTAGAGAAGGTATGCACAGAACTCCAAGTGGCTGCTTCCAAGATATCCTTGGTAGGAACTCCTCTGAGGAAGGCTGCAGAGGTGGCTGTGGCCCTGGTGGAATGAGTTCTAATGCCTGTAGGAACAGTTTTGCCATGAAAGGAATAGCAAAAGCATATGCAGTGGGCTATCCATTTTGAGATTGTCTGCTTGGAAATTGGCTTTCCTTGAGCTCCTACCGCATAGGCCACAAAGAGCTGTTCTGATTTTCTGAAAGGTTTTGTTCTGTCCAAATAATAACATAGTTGCCTGTGGATGTCCAAGGAATGTAGTAATCTCTCCCCTTTGTTTTGAGGATTGGGATAAAAGGTAGGTAAATGTATGGCCTGATTTAAAGCTACCCTGGATACCACTTTAGGCATAAAGGACGGGTTGGTTCGTAAGGAAACTCTGTCCTGATGGAAGATGATAAAAGGCTGGACCGCCATGAGGGCCTGTAGTTCTGAAACTCTACGAGCTGAAGTGATAGCCAGAAGGAAAGCTGTTTTCCAGGACAAATATTGTAATTCTGATGAAGCAGCTGGCTCAAAAGGAGGCAAAGCCTTTGGGTGGAAGGTCCTTGAGCAGAAATTTGTCAATTGATGATTTTTGTGGGAGGCAAAGAGATCTATGTCTGGCCTTCCCCATTCTTGGATTATTTCTGTAAAAACTTTTGGATGCAACATCCATTCATGTGGATCTGTCATATTCCTGCTTAGGTTGTCTGCCAGCGTGTTTTCCTTGCCTGGCAAGTACTGTGCTTGTAGTTCCATTTGTAAGTCCATGGCCATGTTCCAAAGTGTTATAGCCAGTCTGCATAGGGGATAGGAATGTGTTCCTCCCTGCTTGTTTATGTACCACATAACTGTGGTGTTGTCCGTCCTTATCAATAGTTGACCTGGTTGTAGAAGGTCCTTGAAAGCTATAATAGCATTTATTACTGCTAGCATTTCTTTTTGATTGATGTGAAGGTGCTTTTCTTTTTGGGACCATTTGCCCTGAATGCACCGGTCTGTCATGTGCGCCCCCCAGGCATAGTCCGAGGCGTCTGTTGTGATGACTTGATTTGCTTGAGGCTTGCTGAATGGAAGACCTGTGTTTGTTTGACATGCTTGAGCCCACCACAGAAATTCCTTTTGCAGACATGGAAGTAGTGGTATTATTGTTTCCAAACTGTGGCTGTGTTGAGACCATATGTTTTTTAGGTACCATTGTAGTTTTCTCATATGCAGCTTTGCACATGGGATTAGCAAGATGCAAGATGCCATGAATCACAGAGCCTGCAGGATTTTCCTTGCAGTCAGCCTGGTGCAATTTGCCAGTGTTCTGAAAAATTGAATTAGTTGCCCCTGCTTCTCTGGCGTGAGATAGGCCATCTGGGTGTTTGTGTCCAAACTGGCACCCAGGAAAATTATTTTCCGAGAGGGTATTAGCCTTGATTTCTCTTTGTTGACTGTGTATCCCAGAGAGTTTAATAACATTATTACATAAGCCAGATGTTTCAGAAGAATGTGCTTGCTGTCCGCTTGGAAAAGGCAGTCATCCAAATAGGGATATATTTGTATCCCTTGAAGTCTGCAGTAGGCGATTACTGATGCCAGGCATTTCGTGAATACTCTGGGCGCAGTAGATAAGCCAAAGGGCAATGCAGAGAATTGATAATGGGTTGAACCTGCAAGAAATCTGAGGTATCTTCTGCAATCTTGTCTGATTGGGACATGCAGGTATGCCTCCTTGAGGTCCAATGTTACCAGCCAAGACTCCTTGCCCAGCATGGGAAGAAGTTGCTGTAGAGTGAGCATCTTGAATTTTGGTATGAGTAGGAATGTGTTTAGGATGGAAAGGTCCAAAATAGGTCTCCAATCTTTTCCCTTCCTTGGCACCAGAAATAGCCTGGAATAAAAACCTTGACCTTGTTCGTGTGTCAGTACCTCTTGAATAGCTTTCATGTTTATAAGATCTGAAATTTGCTTTTGTGCCTCTACCCTTTGATTGTGTGGCAGTTTTGGCATGCCTCTCATTTTTGGAAGGGTATGAAAGTGGAATTTGTAGCCTCTGTTTATAATGTCCAGGATCCATTTGTCCTTTGTGACAACATGCCAATTTTTTGAGAATAGTGTCAGCTTTCCTCCTAAGGGGGCTGCCATTTGAGACCTGGTTGGCCTGCAAAGGGGAAAGTCATTGGGTTTGCTTTCTGAAAGATTGTGAGTTGTCCTCACCACCTCTTTGTGTAGGAGCTTGCCATTGTCTGCCTCTGTACGATCCTTGTGGTTGTCCTCTGCCCCTCAGGCGCCTGTATCTGCCTCTTTGGGGTCTGTCCGTGGCAGGAAAGGACCAGTTTTTGGAAGGCCAATTTCTACTAAAATGTGGGGGTCGAACCTGCAGAAATTCTTTCACAGTTTGCATTGATTTAGCTTTTTCCTCCATTTTTCGTAATACATCCTCAGCATTTGCCCCAAATAGTACATCCTTTTGAAGGGGGGTGTCTAGTAATTTAGCTTTGACATGATCAGGCAAGGTTTGCTCCTTGAGCCAAGCATGCCTGCGTATGACTGAGCCTGTAACAGCAGCTCTACATGAGGCCTCTAGAGCATCAAAACCACATTGTAAGGTAGGTTTATCCACTTGTTCTGCACTATGCATCAAATCCTGCAACTCCTTCAAGTCTGGTTGTTCAGGTTGTGACATTTTACTTTTCAATTGAGATAACAGAAACTGTTGGTATTTTAGCATATGAAACTGACAGTTTAAGGCCCTCATGGTTAAGGTAGCCGAGGTATATACCTTTTTCCCCCACCTTTCTATGGATCTGGAATCTCTCTCGGAAGGCAATGGATTTTTGGCAATGGAAGCCTTAACTAACTTGGGTCCCTGTTAGATGGTTTCTAGGTCAGCAGCATGGCTTTTGTAAAGAAATTGGTGTGAGTCAGGAACCCTGTAGTACCTGTCAGGCTTAACTGGAGCTGGAGGTAGAGAGTCCGGGTTAAGGCAGGCCTCTGAGTAAACATAATCTAGGATGCCCAAGACAGGAGGTATAGCCAGAGGCCTGTGCTGGGGTAACAAAAGAAATTCCCTGAGCCTTTTCTTGGAATCTGAATAATCCTGGCCTTCCCAGTGGAAGTGTTCCCTTAAGGTATGCAAAGTTTCCCCAAATGAGAAATCCTCAGGGGGGGATACAGAAGGAATAGACTCCTCTGCATCAGAGTCTTCAAAAGGGGAGTAAGCCTGTTCCTGATCATCAGAGTGCTCTTAAATAATGGATCCCTGATCAGAGGAGGGGGAATCTTCCTCCACTCTGGGCCTTTTGTCCAGAGGTGGCTGAGAACCTCTGATTAGAGTAATTAAATCCTCAGCCATTTTAAGCATCTGTCTCTTAGGCATGGGGCCTGGAGATGGGCCCTGTGTGACTGGTCTCTTAGGGTGCATGGTTGCTTTAGACTTGGTGAAAGCCTTGATGGAGAAAGAAGAGGAAGATCTGAAGACACCTTGAGTGGAGGTGGACCTGTCCACATTCTGTGTTTCCATGCCAAGAGTGACTTTGGTATCTGTAGTCGGGGTGTGGGCCGAGGAGCCTGCGACCTCGGGTACAGGAGACACCGCCAAAAATGTGTTGTCGGTAGTCAGGGGCTGCTTGGGCGCCTAACTGAGAACCAGACCATGTGTAGTCGGCTTTGGCGTGGTGTCGGTAGAGGCCGCGGACCTAGAGTGTCGGTCCTTGTCTTTGCGTTTTTTAGACAAAACCGGTGACGGAGTATCCAACGACATGATATAGTTAAATACTTTCCCAAAAAAATGCTGGGCGAACTCCACCCGACGCTTAATAGTGCGTTTGCTGAAAGTAGCACAACAGTGACAAACCGAGACGTCGTGGTCTGGGCCTAAACAAGGTATACAGAGGGAATGGAAATCCTTATGCGGTATTTGCTTCCCACAAGAAATACAATTATTAACTTTGTCTGACATCGGTCTGAGGCAAGAAAAGTTTCCCTAACGGGGTACTTAGCTTTTAAGAAGACTTCGGTTTTCCAAATTTTTCATAATCTCAGGAGCCGGCCGACCGGCACTTGCGAACTGCTTCTGCTTCGGGCACCGCGCGGCAAGAAAGACTGAAGAATATGGCTTCGGCTGGTTCTTTTATACCCCTGTCGCACTGACGTCAGGGAAGAAGCGACGACAACCGACGCCAGACCTAGACTTTGGAATTCGGCCGACCGAGGACCCGCCTGACGGCAGGAGAACCCATCTGTTATGACTGCAGCTGTATGCACGATGAACATCCTCTTGCTGTAAGGCAGCAACGCTAACTGCTGCACCACTGTGGCCGCCCACACTTTGTTGCTTTCTAGGAGCCAAATTATATCCATGGCCTAAGCTGTTAAGTAGAGAGCTTAATGGGTTAAGGGGAAGGCAGACACAACGGTGACAAAGAGTCACCCTGGAATATCCCCCTTTGAATTTTTATTCCTGGGATAATAATTTGTTCTTATCATGGCTTAATTGCAAAGTGGTCTGCCACTGTTCCATGGTCACTGTAATGTAGTTAATCAGTGTAGGATGTATCTTATACATTTTTAAGCACTCTTTTATCCATGAATGTGGGATATTATCAAATGCTTTTTTGTTGTCAATCCATGGCATACTTAGATTCTGCCCCTTTTTACAGTTACCACTATAACTTTATTTAATAACAAATGATCCTTTGTTCCATAGACTTTTTATTGCCCTTTTGTTCTACTGCATAACTGAGTTTTCTTCTACATGACTATAGACTCTGTCAGCATCAATTCCCATGTACAGTTTATATGTCATCAGAAGGCAAGTTATTGGTCTATAATTCTTAGGGTAGCTTGCGGGTTCACACAAGTAGGAGCATTGTTTTTCCTGTTGTTAGCCAAGTTGGTGTCTGTTTGGGGTGCGAATATAAATAGTTCTTACTCATGGCTAAATCTTCGTGCAAAGATGTTAAGGCTTTTAGCCAAAAGTTAGGTACTGCATCTGGTCCTGGGGTTTTCCAGTTAGAGGCTTTTCTTAACTTTATTTCAACCTCTTTGGCTGTTACTTCATCCCATATCATACCCTGCACCTTTAAACTTCTTATTCCTTCCTTAACTTCTTCTATCCATTTACCATCTTTGTTATATTCCACAGGATCTTCATAGATATTTCTCCAAAATGTATCTATCTCCAGCCCCCCCCCCCCATTTTCTTTGGCATTAAAAAGAATCTTGAGTAAGTTCTGGAATCTATCTGGTCTGGGAGAACCTCTTGGATTACTCATTTTTCTAGTAGAGTTTTTATTTTTAGAGCTGCTGCTTTCCTCTGACTGGGTGGAACATCTGGAACTTTGTTTAATGTTGAAGGTGGGGGAAGAGAAAAGGGAATTGTATAACCTCTGGAAATAATCCTCTCCACCCATGTATCTTTTGTAATATTTAGCCAGGTTCTCTAATGCAGGGATTGACATCCCCTACTGCCTCCAGAGGTGGACAATCACTCCTCCTTTTAGGAATGGTGACAGGGTCAGTCAGAGAAGGAATCTCTAAACTCCTGGTGCTGCAGGCCTCTTCTGCTGTGTGGGCTGCATTTTCCATTAGAATTCCCCCTATGACCATGGGGGAGCTATCTCCATATGGATCGTGGAAAGCACACTGGGATTTTCTGAACATCTTCTGACCACCTTGTTGATTACTAGAGAAGGTTCTCTGAGGGGTCAAAAAACATACATCCACTGCAGACAAGGTCTTACCATCTTGTTCACACCTGGAAAGTCCATCCTTCACTTTAGACCCAAACAACAAACTTCCTTCAAAAGCAGCATTGACAAAGGAAGACTTGAAGGTCTCAGTGAAATCACACAAGCATATCCAGGCATGTCTCCTAATGGAAACACCTGAACCCACCATTGCTCTTGAGGTACCTTCAGCTGCATGTGAAATAATGCTCATGGACGAATTTGAGAAGGATTGTAGGGTATCCAACTGAGAGGCCACGGATGTCTATGCTTCAGTAGACATGGTTCCTGAGAGGGATTTGGAGAGTTCTTTAATCAAATCCCTCTGAAGTCTGGTGAAGTGCACCAAATAATTCAGTGGCCTAAGTGTGAAAAGTAAATGAAGAATAAACATGCTTCCCAAATCTGTTGGGGGGGGGGGGGGACAGATTGACTTTGCTCCGCAAGTTCTTTCTTAGTGGCTGCCGCTATGACCATGGCAGCTACTGGTGCTCGCTATGACCATGGCAGCTACTGGTGGTTCTTTCCTCCAGAACTCTCTTCCCTTCAGTGATGTCAGTATCTTATCTGGTCATTTGGGACTGGCTCAAGAGCACTGAGTTCCTTTCACGCTCGCGGAGATCAAATTAATGAGTTTGTCGGTGAGAAGAGTCTCCCAGGAAATAGATGGGCCAGACCCAAATGCTTCACGGAATACAGAATTCTCTTGGAAAGGGTTAGCGGTAGATCAATCGCCCCTTTGCTCAAGGATCTCCAGAATGCCTCCAAAGGAGACACTGCCGAGTGATGATCTTGGGGACCCTTCTACTTCAATGAAAGTGTTATCCTCTGTGATTGACTCCTGAGGGGAGTCTAAGTGCCTCCTCTTACACTTCCTCTTTCTAGGGACTTCTTTAGTGGGATGCTCTGGAGAAGTACTGGAAGATATCAGGATACCCTGGCTGGGTAGCCCGGAGACTTTGGGGCGGCTGTCCCAGTGGAGTAGAATGATGAGGCTCTAATCACAAAGACATGTGGCAAATCCAAGGGGGTTGGAATCATCTGTACTCTAGAAGAGAATACTGTTTCTAACACTTCAAAGATAGAATACCCTGGGGAGAAGGAAGTCAACAAAGCTGAGAAGACATGCTTCCGGACCATTGGCTCCCTCTGACCTGAAGGCATCACACCTGAGGCAGACGTTGTAGCTGAACTATCCATTGTGAAGCCTCTGAGGGGCAGAGATGGCTCTGACAGCTTCAGAATCGACTCAACACCTAGGAATAGAGAATGGCACTTCGACTCAGAGTCATCTAGCTCCGACACACTCTCAGCCGGTCCACACACAGAAGGTATCAGAGCTGAAGCTATAACGATCTTCGGATCTGATACAGATGGTCCCAGAAGGCTCGGAAAAAGAGCCAAGATGGTCTCAGAAGGCTCAGAAAAAGAGCCAAGATGGGTGGAGTAATACTAATGATGGCATCTGGACCCGAAGGGGTAGGAGCCAGGAGAATTCCCATCTGTATATGTGCCGAGAGAAACTTCCTCATCATTCTGTCCACATCTGCCTCTGTAAGAGCTCTGGAAGAATCGGAAGAAGAAGCCAGTGAAGGGGACCTGGAGAGAAGGCACCTCTCTAAAAAGGGGAATGGTAGCCGGGGGGGGGGCAGGGTCTAGAGAGAATGCACAGCGGGACTGGGGGAGCTCCTTTGGCTCAAAAAAAAAAAAAAGGATCCAATGAGGCAGACCTTGTATATGAAACAGTGAAATCAGAGGATATGGTCTTCAGATCCGACCATTTCCAGATCTTCCAGGCTGCCTCCTTGGTCAGATTAGAAGTAGGAGTGGAGGATCCAGAAGGTTTTGGTTGTCTTTTTCTAGACCTTTTTGGTCTGTCTTGGAGGGATGAGCTCCAGCTAGTGATTCTGAAAAAGTTTTAGGAAGAAGTCCCTTCAAAATCAGTTTATTTTTTCTGTCGATTGCAGTCCTGGAGTTAAAAGCTTTGCATACTTCACAAGGCACTTTCAAATACACAGGGCCCAAACAATAGACACAGAAGTCACAGACATCAGAAAAAGGGATCTTGTGTTTTTACATTTTTTGAAACCCAAAGGTTTTTCAGCCATTGTACCTGTAAAACTAGCAAGGACAATAAAGGCAGAAAGTTTTTTTTTTTTTTTTATAGATCAGAAAAGAAATTACCAACAATGGTAGAAGGAATCACCGTAATATGAGAGAAAGTCGGAAAACAGAACTGCTAACAATAATATTAAGATACGCAGAAACATGTAGGGATAAGGGAAGTTAGATTACAATAAATTTAAAGATGTATAAAAAATAATAATGTATATGAGAAACAGAAAAAGTTACATAAGTAAACTTTTATTACTCACTAAATGCTTGAGAGCTGACAGCGGCCACTTCCATATGCGAAGGTTGCAAATGAGATCTGAGGGACTGGGGCATTATGAGTAAGGGAGGAGGTCGAGAGTTTGCAGTAGCCAGGAGCTGTAAAAAGCGTGCGAGTCAGATCCGCAGATCGGATCTGAGATCCGCATGTTGCAAAATGAATGAAAACTGACAACATCAGATAATGCATTTATTAGATGTTGAACACTGAGCATTTGAACTACTGGGTTTGTCAAACAGATAACAGATCTTGTGATTAGTGACTCAAAAATCAAAGAAATGGAAGTGAGGAAAGGAACTCAATAGGGTAGAAAATGTTAACATTGCAGTTAAGAGGTGGGATAGTAAGCAGGTTCAGAAACAGTTATATATGACTATCATAACATTTATATTAGAAGTATAGGAGGTGGGAGGGCGAACAGTGCCACAAAAATGAAAGCTATGTACTTACCATAAAGATGCATCTATGTTTTCTTCCTTTCTCAACCATTGGATGTCAGATCAGAATTTTGCCACTTCTCAAACTTCGGATCTATACCTCAAAGTTCCTCCCAACAGCTTTATTATGTTCAATGTGTTTTTTTTTATTTGCTTTCTCTTTTGTTACTAAATAACGCCAACAGTCTTAATCTAGTCATTCCCCTATACAAGAATGCAAAAAGCACATAATTTTTTCTTGTATTATACTCTTTTGAACAGACTTTTCTTCTTCCTTTTTTTTTTTTATATTGCAGTGCCTACATTTCTTAAAACTGAACAAGGCGACAGAGAAACGACAGAAAAAAAATCAGGGGCACCTGTTTACAGTTGAATCACCATTACACTTCAAAATAACTGAGAAAACTTTACATTACATATTTCCAGGTTTCTTGTTCTGTCATGTTTCACAAATGTAATTAATGCTTTATTATCCCACGTTTACTTGTCAATTTCTGAGGTGCTGGTTTTACTCCTGTTTATCACCATCTCCGAAATCCAGTCTTTGCTTCCTTTCTAACATACTCTCAGCTCTTCTAGTCAAATCTTGTGCTTTCTTTTCCGTCTCACAAGCATTTTCTGTTGAAACACTGGAAAGTTTTCACTGTCACAGTCTCTGGTGTTCATTATGACAAGAAGCAGCAGAATCTCCTTCTGTTTCGCAGCTCACTTTTTGTTGGACAAACTTTTGTATTTCCTGCTTAGCATGCTCTGCATGAAAAAAAAATATTTTGCCCCTTCCCTGATTACTGAAATACATCTACTCCTCTTCTGGCTGGTGTACAGTTAGTAATAATTTTCCATAAACACTCCACTGTCTCCAAATTTTAGTACTGGTCTTCTGCAAGTTTTATCAAAATCACTCCTTCCGCTGGTAGGATTAAATCTTTACTGATAAAGATCTAGGTTTCTTTTTCATGGTCAGGTTTGGAGCATACACACAATGTGCACTTTGAATCAACAACTCCTGCTGTAGAATACCAGTCCAGTTGCTTATTTGCGCTTTCATAAAATTAATACTGTCTGTTCCTTCCAGCTTCTCTGGTACAGCAGAAAATTTCAGGTTTTCCCTGTGTGATCTGTCCCCCTAGTTCTATTATTTTTTTAAGCATCTCTTGTTGAGCAGTCTCATATTCAGTCAGCCTTTTCTTCATTTTTTCCTCCGATTTTTACAGTTTTATCACCTCATCTGAATATCTGTTTAAAGCTTCTTCCACTTTATCCAGCCTCTTGTATTTGAGTTGATATACTCCATCAGTGTTTTGTTTATTTTAATCAGCTCTGAGTACATTTGACTTATTTTTTCCTCTTGGTTACTGAAAGTCACGTCTTGCAACATAGCTGGAGCTTGCACTGCTTTTTGCTGAACAGTTGCAGAATTCTTCCCAGTCTTTGTTTTTTTCCTCACCTTTTGTGATTGATTTTCTTTCAGGTTTTCTGAATTTCGTTTCTGCTGGCATCCAGGCAGTGCAGTTACTAGTCAGTTACTGAAATTTACCCTCAAAAATAAGTTCACTGACTCTCTTTTCTGAATTTCTGTTTTGAAAATAAGCTGTTACTCAATGTGCAGCCATCTTGGAAATCTGACTGCCAATTATGTGAACTCAAGCACAAACTCCCTTAGCTGCTAAACTCACCTAAAGAATACCCTCTTACAACTTTACAGGTCAAATCTTCCAGTAGTCCACTGTCACAATCCCAAAAACTAGACTTTGCTACACTAACCACAGTGTATCTGTGCTTGGTCCTAAAATCTGAGAATCACTTTCACCTCATCTCAAGGGTATTATCTCATACTCCAAATTCTGTACTTATTCACAGCAAATCTTTTCAAATGTGCAAAATGCAACTGCCATCTTCAGGGAACATAACTCCGATTATCTCCTCTCCATACTTACCATCTTCACTGTATTATTCTCTAATCTCCTGATGAAACAGATCACTATTGGCTTACAGAACCCTCTAAACTCCTTCACCACCTTGTGTACTCTCTGCCCTTGTTATATATTGTTACTTTATAAATAAGAATACTCCCCCATTTATGACTTGTATTATATAGCTATGCTTTTTATCTGTATACCCCCCAAAGCACATACCTAATGACTCTTCTATCTTTACACAATCAGCCCAATCACTTTGTGGAGATGGGAGAAAATCATTCCCAGGCTGACAGCCTTATGGTTTACTCGTTCCTCCCCAGAAATCCTAATCAGTAATCCATCTCATGGCAAGAGTTGAGTGGTAGGGAGCAGGGCAGTGTACTATCCTGTATGGCAGGCTACCCACTCCCTCGCACAGCAGCCCCTACTCCCCTTGGTAGCTCTTTTGGGTTACTCTACTGCCTCTCCCAGAGAAAAAGTTTGCCTCCACATTACACATTCTCCACCACCTAACAGTGCAAACACACTTGGCACATGCTTACTATGTTAAACTCCATGTATTGTTAATACCTAGTGCTCCCAGTACCTGTCACCCATGTGGTAAGCCATGGCAACTGACCTTCCCACAAGATGGGTGATCTGGCAATGGCTACTCAATTTCATCCTCCCTCCCTTATCATCAGTTTCAGGCATTCCATCCACTATTTGAACTCATGTCACATATACTGTAGTCAGGAATTTATTCCACTACACTACACTACAGCGCTGACTTGGATATCCATATTTTTGATC
This sequence comes from Protopterus annectens, assembly GCF_019279795.1. NCBI lineage: Eukaryota > Metazoa > Chordata > Ceratodontiformes > Protopteridae > Protopterus > Protopterus annectens. The sequence continues at coordinate 918,982,854 of NC_056731.1, forward strand.
TAATGTTTATCTGTATGTCCCTGGATTGAGACAGCTGCTACAACTGAAATGATTCCATTGTGACCAGTACATTGCCCCAGTTAACAAATTCAAACAAAATAAAAAATAAATAAAATGGTGATAAGGAACAAAATTACCAATGTTACAAACTTTAATGCTGCCAAACCAGCAGGTATTAACAGGGAATGTGTCGGTTTGTTAATCATGAAGTTTGGATCATATGAAGAGGAGGGGATTCTGCAAAAGTTGGTAAAGATGCAGAATCTTATTAGAAATCATGGTCAGCCAATAGTGGGTGACAATCCTGCACGCCAAGGTCAATTAAAGGCAGAAACTGGCATGTGCACCCTGACTGCTTAAGTGAGGCCCAAATAAATCTACACTTGCTTTATTATCTCCTCTAGAGAGTGATTCCCTTTTTTAGATGATCACTTCACTACTTTTATTTACAACTATATAATGTATTTTACAGCCATGCGGCCTCTTGCAAAGTACAGTTGTGTACACTTACCATAAATGTAGATGTTGAAGCGTATTCACTGTTGCAGTCATCAGTGGGTTATCCCTGCTCTGGTAGCCCTTGGCCAGCCCGAATACCAGCATAAATTTTTTTTGCATCAGCTGCAGTTACCTGTAGTCTGACGTCAGGTCATCTGTGTTATAAAGCATGGCAGCTGACATCATTACATCAGTTTTTCTTGCCCTAATCCATCAAAACCACAAGGAAATAAGGAAACGTGGTCCTAGTGGCTAAAAGCCACCATGGGAAGCTTATGTCCCCCTAGGGGAAGATGCTATACAGGGGATGGAGGGAGGGAAACCAGGACTGCAACAGTGAATACACTCAAACATCCACATTTATGGTAAGTGTACACAACTGTACTATGTTCTTCGTATTTCACTATTGCAGTCATCACCTGTGGGAGGATTCCCAAAGTTGAGAAGAGGGGTGGAAGGATAGATTAGAGTCCTAGACATGGGTCAGCAGGCCCTGCAGAAAGTACAGTTGTGTGCACTTACCATAAATGTAGATGTTCGAGTGTTTTCACTGTTGCAGTCATTACATTTGGGTTATCTGCCTGCAGGTAGCTCTCAGCTGGCCTGAATATCAAAGTCTTGGATTCCTGCGTTGGATGCTGCCTCTTCTTCCATGATGTCAGGGGTATAAAACATGCAGCCAACGCCATTACATCAGTTTTTCTTGCCCCAGATGTTGTGTCCCCATAATGGAAAGCAATTATATGTTAGGTTACACCTCCAACAAAAAGCAAATACACCAGAAAGCTGAAATACACTAAACAAGGAGAAAAGTATAGCCAAGAGAAGTCAGGAGGCTGGAGGGAGGGTAACCAGGACTGCAAAAGTGAATACACTCGAACATCTACATTTATGATAAGTGTACACAACTGTACTATATTCGTTGTGTTTCACTGTTGCAGTCATTACATTTGGGTTGATTCCCAAAGCTAAGGAGGAAGTTAGAGAGCATTAGGGCTATTCAGCCCTGCAAGCCTGCAGTGGCAAAACCAGATCCTTCAGCTCTTTACTAATTACTGTCCACAACTTCTAATCTAGTTAATAAAAGTATGATTGATCTGTGTACAAGACTAAAGTGACTAAACAATTTGACTGCTTGTATCTTGCTATCCATATCCATATAACAAAGCTTCAATTTTCTCAGTTTTTGTATTATCTTTTGTTTAGTCTCTTCCCACATATCCTTATCTGCTACACCAGAATCATTTTTAATCCATAATCCTAAATACTTCATTTTATCATGTCCCCATAAATAAGGATATTGCTGTACCAATTTGTATGTGGGTACATAATTTACCACTATTGCTTTTGTTTTAGCTTCATTAATTTTGTATCCCCAAAAAGATTTGAGGCTGTCTTAAAATGTTCCACAATTGTCATTTCTCTTTCTGGTTTTGTCAGGTATAAAATATCATCAAATAGAGCCAGCTTTTCTTGACTACTATACCAATTATACCCTTGAATTTGAGTCCCTTATTTTCTTTGACAGTGGTTCTAAATATAATGCAAACAAAGGGAAAGAAGACATCCTTGCCTGGTCCCCTCTGCTAAAGCAGAAATTATCAGAGGACCCCACACACTAATTTTCGCCTAATATCCCTCATATATCCCCCTAATCAACTTTATAATTTTTTCAGGAAACGCATACGCTTTCATTGCCCTGCTCAAAGTCCCAGCTTACTCTGTCAAATGCTTTCTCTACTTCAAGACCCACAAACAATGGTATCTTCTTACATTCTGCTTCCTTCTGGCTCATCAGTGTTCTGTTAATGTTCTCAAATGTTTGCCTCCCCTCCAGAAAATCAAACTGATTCATATCTATCAATTTTAGCATTACTTTTGTCATCCTTTTAGCCAATATAGAGATGAACACTTTATAGTCATGGTTTAGTACTGAAATGGGCCTGTATGAAGCTGGACCTGATGGATCTTTGCCCTTTTTAGGTATTACAGCTACCACTGCTTTCTTCCAAGATGTTGGTACTTTTCCTCCTCTTAAAATACTGTTAAATGAAACCTTCCAGATCTTTATCAGTTTTTTTCATCCTAGCTTCCAAACTTTCACAGGAATACCATCTATTCCTGGGGACTTCCCTGCAGATTGGTTATACATCACACTTTTTATCTCATCACCTCCTATCCTGTTTGTAACTGAGCCTTATCTACCTCTAACCTTGGCATATTTAATTCTTCCATTTGTATCTTTTCTTGACTTCTACATTTCTCTGCTTCATACAGACTTTCAAAGATTTGCCTAAATATTTCTAACAGCTCTACAGGACCTCGTTACCTTCCTTGTTATATATAGGCTTGCTAAGCTTGGCAACAGCATTTATGTTTTCTGTTGCCGGAGTCATTCTGCTGAAAGCTTTTGTGCTCTATGCTCTACTGTTATTATAAAAGCTTTACCATCAAAATTGTGAATGAAGGTTCGATGACCACGGGATGTTGAAATTTGGCTGGCTGAATCCATGTCGTCGAACCTTCATTTGTGCAAGTCCTGGTTCAGTGAATGCACTGTGCATTCGCACACGTGGTCAACCTTATGACAAGAGACAGTGGTACAGTGCAGAGCAGGAAATTTGCCCTTTTCCCCACTGTAGTGCAATCTCAGAGTTGGAATATGTTAATATGCGGGGGGTGCGGGGGCTGCAGGGGGGATTGCCCCCCTGTATAATAGTTACCTCACGTGATGTGTAGTGTCTGACAGCAGTCTATGTATGTCAGGAAAGGTAGAATTCGCTTAAGGAAGTGTGTTTGCGACATTCTGACATTTTCGACATTTCTGTTTTGAACATAAGAGTCAACATTTCAGGTAGGAATTTATTTTGAACATCGACTACCTGATAGTAAACCATTATAAAAAACAGTTGCTTAACAGCAATCTTTCTAAACTTGTGCATATTACTGAGGTAATCTCATGTTCTAATTAGCATTCTGTAGTTCATCCTCTACTTGCTCTGTGAGATTCCCCCTATTCTGCAATACTTTAACAAGTCAGTCCCTCTAAATAATTTGCGTTACTTCTTAACCACAACTCCCTTTCTTTTATTTCTACTCTGTTTTTAAACTCCACCTTAATTTTATCCCACTCCCTAGCTATATTTTCAGAAGAAATTTCTATCCTCTCTAACAGCGCCTGAATAATCTCTACTACCCATTCCCTTAAATTCCTCTCCTTTCAACAGATAGGTGGAAAAGCACCAATGTCACATTTTTATTTCATTACCCTGTGTTTTTATTTTAGTTATTATTGGCTCATGATCTGAAATAGCTATTAGGTGCGTATTGAGACCTTCATTTAAAAGCACAAATTCCTGTGAAATGTAAATTCTGACCAGCCTAGCCCAGTTTTTGTCTTGGGGAATAATATGCAAATTCACTCCGAACTCCTATTACTCAACACACATCTTCCATGCCAAATATTTTCATAAAGTTCTTCAAAAATCTATCCTCCTTTGTTATACTTTCCCTTCTGGGCCCCCCAGACACATCTTCACTGTTGCAAAGCACATTCCAGTCCCCACCTATAAGTAATATTTAAGCTCCATTATAGCAGTTTTAGGTGGAATATAAATATTTGCCAGTGTAATCCTCCTCCCTTGCCAGTAGCCCCTTAGCACTACAAATCTGCCATTTCTTTTTTATCCTCTTCTATCACTATTAGAGCGCCTCTTGCAATTAATATAAGTACTCCCTTTTCCTTTGTCCCATGTAGTCCTCTGAATAACCATCCTGAAAACTTTTATCAAATTCACATGTTCAGTTCTTTCCAAGTGTATCTCCTGTAACACAGCTATTTGAACTCTACATTTTTTAATATAGTTCACTACTCTTTTTTTTTTTTTTTTTTTTTTTTTTGTATTTGTGAGATCGTTGACATTTAAAGACATTACAGAAAGGATCATTGCAGCATTAAATAATTATTATTCTCACCTTTTATGTGTAACATCTTTTTGTTCTAGTTCCAGCTTTTGTGTTACATGCATACACTGACAGGTTGAACTTTTATATAGGTGTTTCTTGTCATATCCATTTGAGCCTATGTCACATCTTACAAAACTTTTTTTTTGCTTTGGTGAAAGCTCTCACACAAAAAAAAAAAAAACAAACATACCTCCAATAGACCCTAAAACCTATTAACTTAATACTAATGCACAACACTATGTACATCTTCAAATACAAAAGTTTTACCCTCTAAATAGGGACAAAAGTCCCAAATTGACAGGCACACTCACAAACTTGAGTTAAGCCAAAAGACAGGTGAAGCATGCCAAGACACATTGCAGCCTATGCTTCTAAGTGCTAATTGTTTTTGTCTTTTCTTTATAGCTCTCCCAGCTGTAAACCCCCCAAATGCTTTCAGAGAAAATTATGTCCTAGTCAATTTCTCTTCTCTGTTTTTTTTTCCTTCAGCAAATCACTCTCTACCAGCCTGTAGCCAGCTTCTCTTTATCAGACTGTCTCTATGGAGACAAGAGAACCAGGCACCCAGATTCTCATTATCAGATTGCTTCCATAGAAACATAAAGACCAGTTGCAGAACTGCCACTGAGCATACATGTATTTGCTAGCAAAAAGCCTCATAATATTCAATATTCTTTTTCATTTACTTGCTTAATCTTAAAACTTGTTACTAAATCAGTCTAAGGTCCTTAATCCAGTCATTCTCTATGCAAGAATGAGAAAAAGTACATTAATTTTCCTTTTGTCATGCTCTTTTAACCAGGCTTTTTTTTTCATTGCATTGCCTATATTTCTTACAAATGAATAAGAAGATAGAGAAGGAAGAAAGAAACAAAACAGCAGCACCTGTTTACAGTCATCATTACACTTAAAAATAACTGAGAAAACTTCACTTTATAGCATGCAAGGAAAACCATACACCACAAAAATAGAATTCTTTACTTACAGTTAACTTGTTCCCTCCCCTCCCCAAAGCATTACTTTGGACATTCATGACATGAATTAGGGCATATGCGGGTCCCCCACAAGTCCAACAAATTCTGAAAAGGTCCAATATTCCCAGACTTTCTTGTTCTATCATATTTCACACATATAATTATTGCACTGTAATCCCACATTAAGTTACTGTTTTTATTTTCTGTTAATCTCTGCCTCCCAAATCCTGTTTCTGCTTCATTTCCAATGTACTCTCAATTCTTGTAGCTAACTCTCATGGTCCCTTCCTTCACTCCAACATTTTCTGGTGAAACATTGGAAAATGTTTGGCAGGTACAATATCTCTTTGTGGTCTTTATTAACAGAAGAACAAGCAGCAGAATCTCTTTCTGTTTCACAGCTCACTTTTTGTTGGACAAACTTCTGTATTTCCCCTTTAGCATGTACTTCATTAAAAATGATTTTGTCCCTCCCGGGAAGAATACTTTGAAGACAGCTGGGTACAGCAGTTTAAATCTCAAACCTGCGTCTTGGCATTCCTTGAACAGTGGAATAAATTTGCTTCTCTTCTTCCTGGTGTACAATTTGTAATCATTCTCCACAAACATTCTGCTGTCTCCCACTCTTAGTACTTTTGCCTTTTGCCACAGTTTTGTCAGAATCAACTCGTTCTGCTGGTAGGATTGCATCTTTACTATTAAAGGTCTAGGTTGCTTTCTCACAGCCAGGTTTGGAGCAATACATATGATGTGCCCTTTCAACTAAACTCCTGCTGTGGAATACCAGTCCAATTCCTTATTTGTGCTTTCATAAAATTAATGCAGTCTCTGTTCCTTCCAGCTTCTATGGTATAGCTGAAAATCTCAGGATTTCCCTATGTGCTCTATCCTCTAATTCTATTATTTTTTGAAAATAGCTTCCTTAGCAGTCTCATATTCAGCCAGTCTTTTCTTCATTTCGACCTCTGATTTTTGCACCTTTATCACCTCATCCGAATATCTGTTTAAGGATGCTTCCATTTGTTCCAGCCTTTTCTTGTTTATGTTGATATACTCAATCAGTGTTTTATTTATTTTAACAAGGTCTGTGTGGAGTTGTATTGTATCTTCCTGCAGGTTACTGGAATACATATCTGGAGGATGTACTGCTTTTTGTTGAACAGCTGCAGAACTTTCCCCAGTCAGTGTTTCTTCCCACGTTTTGTAGCTGATGTTTTTCCAGGTCCTCTGTATTTCTTTTTTCCTGGCATCCAGGCAATACAGTTACTAACCAGTTACTGAAATTTACTCAAACAGAAGCCTACTGGCCTTCTCTGCTGGGTTTCTGTTTTCACACTGGGAGAGCTAGAATTAAGCTGTTATTCAATGTACAACCATCTTGAAAGTCCACTTTGGCCAGCATCTTTGGACACACACAAGGCAAGTTTAAATGGCTCACTCTGAAATGTAACTGTTGCTCAGAAAAAGCAAACTGAAGAAAGATCCAGTGTGGACCCTTGAAAATGACACTTCAGAATTCATTCAATATGTCCAAACACAACATCTGGGCATCCTGTGGCAGAAGGGGCATGATCTCTTCAGAAATATCGTCCAGACTCTGGCATACAGATATGCTCACTGAAGTTACTGAGGTCCATGATGGGATGAAGCCTTCCATCTCCTTTAGGACCAAAAGAAGGCAGGAGAAAAACCCTTATCCTTGTTTTGCTGGAGGGAAAACTTCTGAGTTGCAGAAAAGTACAGTTTTGTACCTACCATAAATGTAGATGTCCGAACAGGATAGCATCTGCAGTCATAACAAATGGGTTGTCCTGTCGTCAGGCAGCCCTTCGGTCGGCCGGATTCCAAAGTCTGGGTCTGGCCTCGGCTGGTGTTGCACTTCACCCGACGTCATCTCTGCTGGTCTTCGGGTATAAAGGCATCAGCCGACGCCATTTTCCTCAGTGTTTCTTGCCCCAGATGCCAGTTGCCCTCTTGGAAAACTAAATTTTGGGTAAATGCCAATGTTTCCAAAAAAAAGGTAGGCAAACACAAAAAATAAGCATGTATGTACATATATACAAACAAATACACCATAAGAGATCCCCCCCCAGCTAGCTATTAGGAGGGTAAATACCCTAGGAATACCACAGAGGGGAAGGAGGGTGGGTAATCCTGACTGCAGATGCTATCCTGTTCGGACATCTACATTTATGGTAGGTACAAAACTGTACTATGTCCTTCAAGGATGCATCTGCAGTCATAACAAATGGGTAGAATACCATAGCCAAACTAGGGGAGGAGGAAGAAGAATTATGGTGTAGTTAGGATCCCTTGCAATACAGCAGTGGCAAACCCTGCTCGGGATCTAGAGTATAGAGGTAAGTTATAATGCTTGGCAAATGTATGCACGGAGGTCCAAGTAGCCGCCTCAATAATGTCCTTGGTTGCCACTCCTCGTAAGAAAGCTGTGGTAGTGGCTGTAGCCCTTGTAGAGTGAGGTCTTATGTTCTGTGGAATTGGTTTTCCATGGTAGGAGTAACAGAATCTGATGCAATTTCCTATCCATCCTTTAACATCAAAGGCATCAGGGGTAGTGTCCACGTTCTCCCCCGTGACATGCTCCTCAGCAATGGATACCAGTGTTGTCTTGGCCAATTGGGAGCTATCAGAATTATCCTTGGACGCTCCTCTTTGATTTTCAGTAGTATCTTGTGCATCAAAGGAAGAGGTGGGAATGCATATGCTGTCAGGCCTTTCCAACTGAAGGATAGAGAGTCCACCTTCCATGCAAGTGGGTGGTATGTCCTTGTGCAGAATTTCTTGAGCTGGTGATTGAGTGGGGATGCGAATAGGTCTATTTGTGGTATTCCCCATTTCTGTGTGATGGCCTTGAAGATGTCTGGGTGTAGCATCCATTCGTGAGCATCTGAGGTAGTTCTGCTTAACATGACTGCTAGGATGTTTTCTTTTCCCGGTACAAATATTGCCTGTAACTGAATGTTGTAGCTCAGAGCCATATTCCATAGGTCCAGAGTCATTCGGCATAGGGGGTATGAATGAGTGCCTCCCTGTTTGTTGATGTACCACATGACTGTGGTGTTGTCTGTCCTTATCATCAAATGGCCTTCTTTGAGGAATGGTCTGAAATTCTGGATTGCTAGTTTTACTGCCAGCATTTCTTTTTGATTTATGTGCAGGTGCAGTTGATCTGGGGTCCATAATCCTTGTATGCATTTGTCCAGCATGTGGGCCCCAACCTAGGTCTGAGGCGTCCGTTGTGATGGTTTGGCTTGCTTGAAAGTTGTGGAAGGGCAAGCCTGGGTTTGACTGGCATGCTTGAGCCCACCATAGGAACTCTTGTTTCAGGCATGGGATTAGTGGTATTTCGGTTTCTAAGCTGTGCCTGTGTTGAGACCATAAATTCTTTAGGTACCACTGTAGTTTTCTCATGCAATCTGGCATGGGGACCAGGATTATGCATGATGCCATGAAGCCCAAGGCCTGCAGTACTTTCCTTGCTGTTAGTTTGTTCTGCTTTGTTAATGCCAAGAAGTAATGAGGGAGTTGTTCTTGTTTTTCTGCAGTTAGGAATGCCATTTGTTTTACTGTGTCCAATTCTGCACCCAAGAATGTTTTTGTTTGGGATGGTATTAGTCTTGACTTTTTTAAATTGACTGTGTATCCCAGGGCTTGTAGTAAGCAAATGACTCTTTGTAAGTCTTTTGTCAGTTTGCTTTTGTTGTCCGCTTGTATCAGGCAGTCGTCCAGGTATGGATAAGTTTGGATTCCCTGTAGCCTGCAATGAGCGATTACTGATGCCAGGCATTTTGTGAATACTCTGGGTGCAGTAGATAAGCCAAAGGGCAATGCTGAGAATTGATAATGCTCTGATCCTGCAAGAAATCTGAGGTATCTTCTGCAATTTGGTCGTATGGGGACGTGCAGGTATGCCTCCTTGAGATCTAGAGTTACCAGCCAACACACCTTGCCCAGCATGGGAAGAAGTTGCTGTAGGGTCAGCATTTTTGAATTTTGGGACAATAATGAATGTGTTTAAGGCGGACAGGTCGAGAATAGGTCTCCAACTTTTCTCTTTTCTTGGTACTAGGAAGAGTCTGGAGTACAATCCTTTGCCGTGTTCTGTTGGTGGTACTCTTTCCACAGCTCTCATCTTTGTTAATTGAGCTATCTGTTTTAGAGCTTCTGTTTTCTGATTTGGAGGTTTGGCATTCCTCTTTTTACTGGTAAGGTGTGGAAGTGAAACCTGTAGCCTTGGTCTATGGTCTGCAAAATCCACTTGTCTTTTGTGATATAGTGCCAATTTTTTGAAAATAAGGCTAACTTTCCGCCTAAGGGTGCTGCTATTTGTTCCCTGGTAGGCGGTGTCAGAGCCAAGTCACTGTGATTGTCCTGTTGCAGTGGCAGTGGTTGTGTCTGTGCCTCGCTGGTTATTGCCTTGCCACTGGCGTCCTCTGTAGGCACCTCCTCTGGATTGATTTCTGCCTCTGGAACGTCTATTCCTGCCTCTCTGAGATTTAGAGGAGTCTGGAAAGGACCAATTTTGGAAGGCCAGTTCCTGCTAAACCTTGGGGCTGAACCTGTAAGAAATCTTTAACTGTTTGTACAGATTTTGCCTTCTCTTCCATTTTCTTCATTACTTGCTGAGCAGGAGAACCAAATAGACTGGCCTTATCCATAGGAGCATCTAACAGCTTTGCTTTAACATGATCCGCAAGACCTGTTCTTTCAACCATGCATGCCTTCTTATAACTGTGCCAGTCATGGCTGATCTAAATGAAGCCTCCAGTGCATCATAGCCACATTTTAAAGAATGGTTACTAACCTGCTGAATGTTATTCACCATTTCTAAAACATATTTCTTATCTAAGGAGTCATCAGAGGACAGTTTCTTAGTTAACTGATCAAGCATAAACTCTTGGTATTGGATCATATGAAACTGACAGTTCAAAGCTCTAGCTGAGAGAGTAGCAGAGGTGTAAACTTTTTACCCCATCTCTAAGGACCTGGGTTCCCTTTCAGAAGGCAGAGGGTTTTTTGCTGAGGTCGAAGCTACTGCCTTAGGCCCCTGGGAGATAGTCTCAGGATCTGCAAGTGGGGCCTTGTATAGGTGGTGGTGAGTGGCCGGTACCCTGTAAAACCTATCTGGTTTGGCAGGGGCTGGAGGTAAAGTATCAGGAGCAGTGCAAACATCATTAAATGCATCATCCACAACAGGCAGAACTGGAGGTATAGCTAAGGGCCTATGTTGCGGTAAGTGTAGAAAGGTCCTAAGCCTTTTTCTTGAATCTGAGAAATCTTGTCCCTGCCATTGGAATTGCTCTCTCATGGCATGTAAGGTTTCCCAAAGGAAAATTCCTCTGGTGGAGAGGCAGATGGAATAGATTCTTCAGCATCAGAATCTTCATAAGTAGAAAAAGGAGCCTCTGGATGGTCTGTAATGTCTGAATCATCAGAAGAATCATCTGAGGACACTGGCTCTGGGGGCTCTGCTCTAGGTCTCTTTTCTGGAGGCTGAGAGGCCCTGTCTGGGTGAGATTGGGATCCCCTTATTAAAGAGATGAGATCCTCTGCCAGAGTAAGCATTTGAGAACTGGAACTGGGCCTGTGTGAGGGGGGCTTAACAGGCACCGATTTAGCAGTTTTGGCTGCTTTAGCCCTGGCAAAGGCCTTAATAGACATGGCTGCAGGAGGCCTAGCAGCACCACGTGCTGGGGTAGAGACATCCAAAGGGATGGTGTCTGATAATTCTATAGGAACCACATTAGTAGGCAAAACTTCAGAGGCCGATTCAACTAGGGTAGCAGGAGCCTCGGTAGTAGTCATGGATTCGGCTGAAGATTGACCCGTTTGCTCGGTTTCGGCCGAAACCGAGACACTCGCGGTTTGCTTAACCGTGGTTTCGGCCGAAACCGCGGACCGCGAGTGTCGGTCTTTTCCTTTGCATTTTTTAACAATTTGAGAAGTCGGAGGATCCGACGGCATAATGTACGCAAAATCTGAGCGAAAAACTGTTCAGCAAACTCCGACCGACGCCTAAGCGTCGTCGGTTGAAGGAAGCACAGGCTAAAAAGGCTGCTACGTCGTGGTCTGGGCCTAAACAAGGTAAGCAGTAAGAGTGGAAATCTTTATGAGGTATTTGTTTCCCACAAGTTAAACAGTTATTTACTTTTTCTGACATCGGCTGAGGCAAGAAAGAGTCCCCAACGGGTACTTAGCTTTTAGAAGTCTTGAAGTAGTATTCGGTAGTAGTAATCTCTGGATCTGACCGACCGGCACTTGCGAACAGCTTCTGCTTCGGGCGCCACGCGGCAAGAAAGACTGAGGAAAATGGCGTCGGCTGATGCCTTTATACCCGAAGACCAGCAGAGATGACGTCGGGTGAAGTGCAACACCAGCCGAGGCCAGACCCAGACTTTGGAATTCGGCCGACCGAAGGGCTGCCTGACGACAGGACAACCCATTTGTTATGACTGCAGATGCATCCTTGAAGGACATCTGTGACGACAGATTAGTCTCTCTGCGTGAAGCGGTTTCAGGGGGAGGACTAAGAGCATTAAGGACATGCATGCTCATGAACATGTCTAGACTCCACTGATCCTTGGTGACTGCTCCTCAGACAGGAGCAAATTCAGAAAACTTCCCTACAATGAGAAGCCTTAAATAGTAGGAGCTGCAACTGTGGTGGCTAGCACACTCATCTACTTAAGTGAATGCCTTCCTTGGGCTGCAGTGCTTGGAAGAAAAGAAAGTGGATGACAGGTTTTCAACAGTGAAAACGGACTACTTCTTCTGGAACACAGCATCCACTAGATCCTAAGATGATTGGCTGAAACAACCCTCTCAAATAAAATGCGAGCCCAGAATGGACTGCCTCATTTCCTTAAGGGAGGACATCCTTAGACAGGTAATCTGGTGTATATACACCACCTGAGTCTGCTGCCTTAGTCATAGGGTCAACATAGCCCAAAAAAATACAGCAGGTCACACTGAAGCCCACTATGTATGGACGGGGCAGTGATGTAGCGATTAAAGTTGTCATCTCACAGCAGGAGGTTCTCTAGTTCGGTTCTTGGCTGGGGTGCCTTCTGTGCAGTGTGTCTGCATGTCCACCCTGCATTCTCATGGGTTTCCTCAGGGTGCTCTGATTTCATCCCAATTTCCAAAGACATGAGCCTGGAGCGCTTCTCCCTGGGCCTCCGCTGAAAATAGCCTCTGTCCTAGTCATACTTTCCTGGTCAACAAATGTAAAATAAATAAATAATGTATGTCACACATTCTTAATCACACTCCTAGAGACAGCACAGTTTTTTCAGTGCCTGGTTCACCAGGAAGGGCTGGAATATGCATACATGAGACAAACACATAAGGACTTTAATCTCTAATATGGCAGAGGAGAAAACTTCTCTCAGATGTTTGAAGATGGCTGGGTTGAATCAACTACATTGACGTTTTCACAACTTTCTTTTCTCACAGACAATACAGGCAAAGTTAATGTGGGTCTTGCCTTGTTACTTGCCAGCTACACAATGTTTAGTAGGTTTGCTTTAGGCAAGAAATGTAGGAACTCTTCCTAAGATTTCAAGATGCAAGTCATTATAAAGTTCTGAACTGTGTGGGTGGCACATAAAACAGGTTATGTGCACTATTTCCAATGAAATGCATGATGTTGCACTGTGCATTATAAAGTACAGTTGTGTACAGTTACCATAAATGTAGACGTTCGAGTGTATTCACTGTTGCAGTCATCACACTTGGGTTATCCTGTCAGGGGTAGCCCTCAGTCGGCCAGAATATCAGAGGCTTAGTATTTCTGCATTGGTTGCTGTCGCTCCAGGACTGACATCAGGTCGTCAGTAGTATAAAAACAGGCAGCCGACGGCATTACATCAGTTTTTCTTACCCCAAATGTCAGGAGCCCCCAAACTGTGAGCTAGGTTATAGTGGAATAACACCACCAGTATAAAGTAAATACCAACTAGCCTGTGAGGAAGAGAGAGAGAGATAGAGAGATAAGGGGGATGGAGGGTGGGAAACCAGGACTGGAATTAGTAGAATGCAGGAGGCCATGAACCCCAGAGCTTGCAGGATTTTCCTTGCGGACAACTGGGTTCTGGTGGCCAGTTGAGAGAAGTAGCCTGTCAGATAGGCTTGTTTTTCTGGAGTAAGGAATGCCATCTGGAATGCTCTGTCCATGCTTGCTCCCAGGAATACAATTTTCTGAGTGGGGGCTAGTTTAGATTTCTTTTCATTTACAGTGTGCCCCAGTGAGGTCAGCAGGTCCTTTACAAATGTCAGGTGCTGCAACAGCTTTTCCTGACTACCTGAATCAGGCAGTCGTCCAAGTAGGGGTAGATTTGAATATTTCTTTGTCTGCAAAAGCAATGGCTGGAGCCAGGCATTTTGTGAAAACTCTGGGAGCAGTGGATAAGCCAAAGGGAAGTACAGAGAACTGATAATGCATAGATTCCTGCCCTGAAATGTAGATATTTCCTGCAAGAGTCTCTGATTGGGATGTGCAAATAGGCCTCTTTAAGGTCTAGGGTGGCTTACCAGGCATCTTTGGACAACGCAGGAAAAAGCTGCTGGAGGGTGAGCATTTTGAATTTTGGTACCACCAGGAAGGTGTTTAGAATAGATATAGCTAAGATTGGGCGCCAGGTGCCCTCTTTTCTGGGTACCAGAAAAAGTCTGGAATAGAAACCTTGGCCTATCGGGTCTGCAGGAACAGGCTGAATTGCCCTCATGGAGAGCAGAGAATGAACTTTGTTTTGTGCCTCTGCCCAGTGGTTTGGAGGAAGATCTGGGAACCCTTTTGGGGTTGGCAGTGTGTGGAAATAAAATCTGTACCCCTGGGACACTATGTTGAGGACCCATCAATCATTGGTGATGGAGGCCCAGTTTTTTGCATGGGAGGCAAGTTTTCCTCCTAGGGGAACAAGCAGGTGGCCAGAGGTAAGAGGTGGATTTGAAAAATCATTGTGAATTCTCTCCATAAGGGGGTGGCTTACACTCCCTGTTTTAGAAGTGGAGGTACTCCATTGCTTAGATCTCTGCATTCCCTGGGACTGCTGTTTGGGGGGGGGGGTCTGCTTCCCCTAGGTCTATTCTGAGGCGGCCTTGAGGGGGCTGGAAAGAACCAATGTTTGAATGGCAATGCCTACTGAATCTCAGAGGCTGGACTTGCAAAAAGTCTAACTGTCTGCATAAAACCTCCTCTGCTTTGGTACCAAACAGATTGTCTTTGTTCAGTAGTGTGTCTAATAGTTTTGCTTTGACATGGTCTAGCAAGGTCTATTCCTTAAGCCAAGCATGTCTTCTAAGTAAATAACCTGTGACTGCTGCCCTGCAGGATGCTTCTAGGGCGTCAAACCCACATTGCAGGTTATGCTTAATAACTTGGCTTGCAGAATGCATAAGCTCCTGTAATTCTTTATTTTCTGCAGAGTCTGGGAAGATAGACAATTTTTGTTTAATAAGTTCCATAGTATGTTGCTGGTATTTCAGCATGTGGAACTGACAATTTAATGCTCTAATGGCAAGAGTTTCAGAGGTGCATACTTTTTTACCCCATCTGTCTAAAGCTTGGGAATCCCTGTCCAAAAGGGTGGGATTCTTAGCTGTGGTTTTTATTCCTTTAGGTCCTTGGGAGATGACCTCTGGGTCAGCAGTAAGATTTTTGAAAATAAATTTGGGTGAGTCAGGGACTCTGTAATACTTGTCAAGTTTCCTGGGATCAGGAGACAGAGTATCAGGAGTTAGACTGGAATCCATGAAAACATCATCCACAACATCCAGCAACGGAGGAATAGCTAAGAGTCTGTGCAGTGGTAAATCTAAAAATTCCCTTAGTCTCCTTTTAGACTGAGGATAATCCTGGCATTCCCAATGGAAATGCTCTCTCAAGGTATGTAAGGTTTCACCAAAAGAAAAACCCTCTGGAGGAGAGGCAGAAGGAATGGATTCCTCTGCATCTGAATCCTCATAAGCAGATAAGGGTATGTCTTCATAATCAGAAACCTCACAGTTGTCGGACTCTTGGTCACATAACGTTGCTGGGGACAAGTCTCTTTCTTTTAGCAGGGGTAAGCTGAATTCCTCTAATTAACATAAGGTCTTCTGCCATTTTAAGCATTTGAGATTGAGGCATGGAAGCAGGCACATGAACTTGAGTCATCGTTTTTTCAGGCGTAGTTCGTACCCTGGGCCTTAGAAACGCAGTAGTTTTAGAAAGAACTGAAGATGGGAAAGAAGTCGTCTGTTTGTGTCAAATATCAGTAGTGCAAAGAACTTCCTCGGAAGCTGGTGCCTGCACAGCGGCTCTGGACCCATCCAAGGTAGAGACATCCGCAGGTTCCGTAGTCAAAGAAGAGTCTTGTGGCATACCGGACTTCGAACGGGTCTTGGTAGCGGTCTGCGAATCCACAGAAGCTGGCATCAGGGGCTGCGAAAGCGCCTGAGTACCGGTGAACTGGCGACTAGATTAACGGAAGCATTGTCAGCAGTTTTGGACCTGTGAGGTCCGTCTCTATCCTTACATTTTTTCAGAAGATCGTTAGTCGGATGGCTTACCAAAGCCATTTCGGAATACGGAAATCGAGAGCAAAAATCTTTAGCTACGATAAGGGCCCGACGACGTATAGTTCTGGCGAAGCACAAAACCGACAGCGAAGGACGTCGTGGTCTGGGCCTAAACAGGTGACGCAGTAAGAAAGGAAATCTCAGTGTGGTATTTGCTTTCCACAGGAGATACAACTGTTAACTTTTTCTGACATCGGTTAGAGCAAGAAAAAAGGATCCCCAAAGGGGTACTTAGCTTTAGAAGACTTCAATTTCAGAAACGAAAACTCAGGTAGTGGCCGACTGGCACTCGTGCGAACTGCTTCTGCTTCAGGCTCCCCGGCAAGAAAGACTGATGTAATGGCATTGGCTGCCCGTTTTTAGAACACTGATGACCTGACATCAGTCCTGGAGTGATAGCAACCAATGCAGAAATACTAAGCCTCTGGTATTCGGGCCGACTGAGGGCTATCCCTGACAGGATGACCCAAGTGTGATGACTGCAACAGTGAAACACGAAAAACATCTGGGTTCTTCCACCCTTAAGCTACAGAGGAAACAAATATGCACACATACAAAAGGAAAGATCACAAACAAATGTTAAAACAATTTTTTTTAATAAAAATGCAGCTTTAAGTCCTCATGTGATGTTATAAATTAATGCAACTTTCAGCTCAAGTGAACAGCTGTTTTTAAGGGTAACTCACTGAAGCTCAAATGTGTTAAACAAAAATAGTGAGTGTGTGTGCCTGGGGGTAGAGTGCTAATGAAAGACTCTGCAAAAAAATTTCCAAACTACAGTTGTTATACTGAAAGTGCACCATGTGTTTTTTCACAAAGCTGAAATAAGTCTGTTGGATACAGTGAAGATGTCCTTCCTTCTTCCAATGGGTTTATTTTTTTTGTGCGTGTGACATATGAACATCAAGTACAAATGCCACATACAGTTTCTACACATCTCCAGATACCATTTAGGACAGTTCTAGAATCATGTGCTTCCAGCATGGAAGGCAGCTGGCTTTCATTCCTACTTTCACTACTGAAAATGCACCAAAACATCAGTTTTTATCATCAGCACATATTCAGAAGTTTCTTTTAGTACAGCAGAATTTTAAAATACATAACTAATAAAACAGTAAAAACATCCATATCAGTAAAGTATGAGATCCACTCTAAATTATCCAAATCCATTTATGTCAAACAATTATTAAAAATGACATTACCTGGGTTTGCCAGCAGCATTTTTTACATTTTTACGGAATGACTGGCTTGCAGATCTTGTTGAAACTGTCCTTGGGGACGCTCGTACAAATGTGCCTGAAGATGATGGTGGACTTTTGGGGATCTTCTTTACCAAGTGGCTGACCCATTTCTTCTGTTCATCTTGGGAACATGCCATTAACAACATGTCCTTTGCCGAAGTAACATCATAGTTTACTACAAAAAGTTGAAAAAATTCTCAATTTATTTAATACACACATACATACATATATAAATAAATACACTTTAGCATCACTAAACCAAATTATAAATATGGCTGCAATGAAGAACACTGTAAATGCTAAATCATGAAAGAGAAACACCTTTGTGACACTGAAATGGGCGATTCTATGGGATAGAAGACGATGAAGTGGTTAATGAGGAAACAATGGAAACATAGAAATAATTTTAATAAATGCAGTTGGCTTACAAAATACTGTCCATTAATGCTGTTGTACATCACACTACAATAATCAAGTCAGAACAGAGCTGTAGACTACGGCATACATTTCCTCCATAATGTAAAGAAAAACAGAAGAAACACATTACAACAAATAAAATGCTCCAGTGCTAAAACCATAAAGACATGCCTACTGTACTGGTGAGTCAGTAAGAAAATGGGTAACTGCATAACTTCGGAAGCAATACCATACTCATTGGTTAAAATCCTCCTCCTGACTTTTCCTTTTTTATTATGCAACAAAGGCATTTTAAACACCTTTATCTCCTGCACTACACCGACTCAAAAGAGTTTGATTAATTTCATGAAAAAAATCATAAAACTACACCACTATCCACTGTAAAGTACAGAACAAACTGTACCAAAGGTCTTCTGTCCTTTTCAGTAAAACCTGTGGAAATGCAAAGTCTCTTGAACAATACCACAAAAATTGGCATGATGCTTCAAGAACAGCTCCATAATTCACACTGCCTCTCTATGAGGTGGAGTGAGGTCTGATATTGTTTTTCAGGTATCTTGCTTAATGTATAAATATCAAACTAGATGTAAAAAAATGATGGAAGTATATAAAGCATAAAGAACTATGTTCACTTTTGGTCTGTGTATGTGAAACACCCATTTGTAGTTAATGAATAGATAACAGTTCTATAAGCTTTAAAGAACAAAAAGGTCTTGAACAGGGAATGACTAGTTATGTTTTTTTTTTTTCAAAAGAGGGAATGACTTAGTTATGTTTTTTTTTCAAACCTCTTTATTAGTTGGATTTACACAGTTACAAGCAAACAGACAGATTTTTCATTTTCTCAGCATTTATTATTCAATTGAATATTACTCAGATTGCTCAACTCCTGCATTCCCTGAAATTTCACTCCAGACTGAGGATCATTATGCATGTATTGTTCTCACAGATCCCATAATATTTCTCCATAGTCTGTTCCTTCTCTTTTCTAAAGATCAAACAGAAAATAGAAGCACTAGGAGCCACGAGCCACAGGAACACACTTTATTAAATCCAAGCACTAAAATCCACAAAGAAACTCTGAACTACTTTTCCGCGTTTTTCGTCACAAATATAACCATCAGCATACTAGATATATTCAAACTATTATTTTATATATATATATATATATATATATATATATATATATATATATATATACATCTTGTGACAAAACCTAACCAACCAGTGCATCCATTTAATTACATCAATTACTTTCAGAGTACTTCGGATGATTAGTTTCATATATACAACAGTTTGAATGTCTCCATATAAATAAACAAAACTCACAACATAATAATAAATCCATTTCATCCAAAACATCCTATTTAAATAAATGTTCCAAAAGAAACATCTTTAAAAGAAACCTTTTCTAAAGTAAATGTTACCACACTAAAGTAGTATCGGATCATTTACTTATTCAAGGAAGCTACACTCAGCTTCATTTGAATCTAGTAACAAGCTCAGGGTCTCAGTGAATGAAAATAACTAGATGGTTATTTAACATCATTGCCATCTTATTTGAATCAATACTTTAAAAAAAACAATAGTTTAAAATCCACTACTATAAGAATGCATAACCACCATGTTTAAATCAGATCATTTAGTTAATAAAAAAGCTTCGCTAAGCTTCGTTTAAAAAATGAAACCAAAATCAGGGACACAGTAAGAGAGAGAGTTGAATAGCTAAATGGCGCCATCTAGTGGCGTTTTAACCAAATTACATGCTTTTCTAATAGGCTCCGAGGACTATAATGCTATAAAATTCTTCTTACTATAAATGCATCTACTCCCTCTAAGCCTATATGTATTCTATAATTTGTACATAAATATATAAAAAATCTTAAGAAATATATATATATATATATATATAAATGAATTATACCATATTGTTAATGGAAAACCTAATTCATATTCTAACTATTTAGAATTCCATAGGGAATCATAAAACCAATATAAATACATTATAAATACATTTCAGAAATTATTAATTAAAAATATTAATTAAAAATGTTTTATATATATTTTTAAAACCAAATATACAAAGGTCATAAATATGTAAATGTATATAAATGACTCCATCAAATATGGTGCTATGAGGATTACTTTGCTCTTCAACTGGCGGGCTTTCTTCAGAAACTGGGAAATGAGGGGAAGAGGTGGGAATGCATAAAGTAGACCAGAGGGCCAATCGTAGCCTAGAGCGCCCCTGGGTGACTGTCCCAGAGGGGGAATCAGGACGAAAATAGTTGCTCCATTTGTAGTTGGTCAGGGACGCAAAGAGGTTGCAGCAAGGAAGACCCAGCAGCTGAAAATGTCTGCCGCTATCAAGGGATTCAGGGACCACTCGTGAGGTTGTAGTATACACCTGCTGAGTCTGTCTGCTATCACGTTGGAACTCCCGGGAATGTGTGTTGCTAGAAGAAAATGGTTGGTAGCCATCGCCCAATGCCAACTGTAGAACAGAGCGCGCTGTGGATTTCTCCCTTAGAAGGATTTGGTTCAGTTGTTGCTTTAGTCTTAGAATTCTGTGCTCTGGAATGGATGCTCTGCAATTCTTTGTATTCAAGATGACCCCTATGAATTCTGTGGACTGAGATGGGGTGAGATTGGATTTTTGCCAGTTTATGGTTATGCCTAGCCTTTCTGCAGAGAGGAGAGAGTATGCCAGGGCTTCTTCCAATAGATGTCTGGTGGGGGTGGAGATGAGCCAGTCGTCTAGGTATGGAAACACCTGGAATCCTTGTAGTCGCAAGTGAGCTGTGACGACTGCCATTCACTTTGTGAACACTCTGGGGGCTGTAGACAGTCCAAAGGGCAGTACTCTGAACTGATAGCGACTGGCTCCTGCACAGAAGCGAAGGATTCTTCTTGATGGTCTGTCTACTTTTATGTGGTAGTTCGCATCTTGAAGATCTATCGAGCACATCCAATCGTCTTTTTCCAAAAGAGGAAGGATAGACTGTACTGTGACCATCCGAAATTTTTGTATTTTTACAAACTTGTTCAATACACTAAGATCCAAAATTGGTCTCCAGTCCCCGGTTTTCTTTGGCACCAAAAATAGTCTTGAGTAGAATCCGGATCCTATCTGGTCTGGAGAAACTATTTGGATGACTTTTACTTAGCAGTTTTGAAATCTCTAATGCTTCTTCCCTTTGACTGGGTGGAACGTCGGGTAAGTTTGATGGCGGAGAGGGACAAAGGTCCAAGGGAATATGATAACCTCTGGTTATTATCCTTTGTACCCAAGAATCGGTGGTGATGGTTAGCCAGGCAGAAGGGTACAAAGAGAAACAACCCCCAACCACTTCCAGAGGAAAGCAGTTGGGCCGCTCTTCAGGAGCGCTGGTAGGATTGGCCAGGGAAAGAGTCCCTGGAACCCTGGTTATGCAAACCCCCTCTGCCCCAAAAAGGGCATCTTCCCTGTGAGTTTCCCCCTCTGCCTCTAGGGGAGAACTCGGCCTGTGTGTCAAGGAAAGGACCCCAAGACTTTTTGTACCATATCTTCCCACTCTTCTGGTTTCTGGAGAAAGCCTGTTGAGGGGAAGAATAACGGACACCCACGGCAGAAAGGGTCTTACCGTCCTGTTCACATCTGGCCAGTGTGCGTTTAACCTTGGGTCCAAACAATGAAGAGGCTTCGATGGGAGCATTGAGAAAGGAAGCCTTGAAGGGTTCCGCGAAATCACACAAGCGCATCCAGGCGTGTCATCTCAGAACAATGCCTAAACTCACTGCTCTAGCTGCCCCTTCTGATGCATGAGATATCAGGCGCATGGAGGAGTTAGATAGCGATTCAATGGTGGCTAGCTGAGAGGCCACATTGTCACAGACCTCATCAGACACAGCACTAGCCAAAGTTTCAGACAGCTCAGAAATTAAATCTCTTTGAAGCCTGGTAAAGTGTGCCACATAGTTCAGGGACCTGATTGCAAAGGTCGCTGATGCAAAAGTACGCTTCCCTATTCACAGCCCGGGACTCTTTGTTGGGCAGATGGACAGTCTGGCTTTCTTCTTCCACCAGGTCCTTTTTAGTTGCGGCCGCCACCACCAAAGCATCTAAAGCAACACCTTTGGTCCAATGGAGATCAGTAGCAGAAGGGGACAAAATTTTATCTGGCCTCCGGTGAATGGCCTCAACGGTGTCAGGAGCCTAACTCGCATGCTGCACGACGAGCCGGACCAGTTCGTCAGCAGGTGGAGTAACCCAGGTGGTAGGGGGCCGGGTGCAAAAGGCCTGCAGGAACACAGACTCTTTAGAGGTTGGGTTCGAGGGCTGCCAGTCATCTCTCTGTTTAAGAATTTCATGGATATCACCAAAGGATACCTCAGAGGGTGAGCAAGGGGGACCCTTCCCCATCATCAAAGTCTGTGTTTTCAGTAAGGGACTCCTCTGTGGAGTCCATGTGCTTCCTCTTGCACAAGCTCTTTTGATGAACTTCCTCAAAGGGAGAAGCTGGGGAAGACCGCGCAAAAGGGGTCTCCTGTGGGAGTATATTCTGAGCCCTTGCGCCCGGTGTCTGCTAGGAGCAACCTGTGTACATTGCGGTCCAGAGGAGGGCAGGGAGAGTGATAGCACAGGATCGCCAACCGACGCTAGTGCTTTGTCCATTAGCTGGAATGCCGGTCCTCCTGAAGAGTTGTGACTGCCCAGGGCAGGGGTCACCCCTCTCTTAAGTGGCTCAGCCTGCCGACTTGGAGTCCCTGGATGGCTGTGAAACACCAAATTACATATGCCACAGCTGACATCCTGGGTGGTAGCAAAACTTTCCTGCTACAAAGGCAACTGTGGCTCCTTAGTGAGGTCCATAAAGGGAATCGTAGAGGGGGAAGACTGCTATATCAAGGGGTTTCAAAGGCAATGAAGAAGGAGAATAAGTAGGGGTCTTTGGTAAAGGGTGATAACCTCCGGAGGAAGGATAGGTCCTGAGGGGGGCAGGATACCTATGGCCAAAAGCACTTGATCCACAAGACACAACACATGTTCAGAGAGGCTTCTAGTGGATTTCAAGGACATGGCTAAGGGGGAGTCAGGTCTATCCAAAGATGGGGTAAGCTCGGTGACAACCTCGGAGGTCTGCACTGAAAACAATGGGGCTGTAAAGGACTGAACTACAGGTGTCTGCACCGAGGAAATCATTGTTGCCGAAGTCATGGTCTGCACCGTCGATAAGGTCGATACCGAAGTGGTTGTCGGCGCTAAGGCTGGAACCGAAAAATCGGTACTGATAACTGAATGGTCGGTGCTGAGAGGGTAGTCGGTGTCAGGTAAGTTGTCGGAGCCGAAAAGGCAATGGACGTTGAAAAATCCATCTACATTGTGACAGTCTGCATCAACTGTACAGTCGGCCTTTATATGTTCATCACTCTTTTTCTTATGGGATCTTGGAGGGGTTGAAGCCTCCGACACAGAAATAGCCTTTGAAAAAGGAGATTTAAGTAGCTCCTTCAATATTAATTTATTTTTTCTCTCAATCAACGTCCTGTTAGAGAAATTCTTACAAATCCCGCAGGGCGGGTCAACTGTTAAATGAGGCACACCCAAGCAATAGACACACAGGGAATGTGCATCTGAAGTAGGTAATTTATGGCCACAATCTAAACATCTTTTAAATCCTGGACTAACTTTTTTATCTGCCATGTTAGAAAGAAAGTAGTAAACCCAGAAAAAATACCAGCAATGGTACAAGAATTACAAGAAGGTAAGAAGGAAAGGAGGTTTACCAATGATGGTCAAAAAGAAATTACCTTGCGGTAAAGGGGAGGAAAGGAATACAAAAGATTCAAGAAAGGGTAATCGCTAAATGCGATAAGGTAAGAGAAAACTATCTAATAACTTTTCTGTGAGAAAAAACTGTTTTAGAATTTAGTATGAAGAAAAATATTGTACTTAACTCAAGAGAAGTAGCTTGACACGACCGAATGGCGATGCGGCAAACGAAATCTGAGGTAACAGGGAGAGGGGAATTCTGGGTAAGAGTTTTAGCTCGGGAGTTTGTAGCTGACGTGAGCTTGGAAGCTTTTAGAATGTTTTTAGAATATTTATAAATATATAAATTATGATTTAAATTAATGTTAGTATGTTTTAATTAACTTAACTAGAAGTAGGGCGGCCACGGTGATGCAGTGGTTAGCATTGTCGCCTCACAGCAAGAGGTTCTCCGGTTCGATCCACGGCTGGGGTGCCTTCTGTGTGGAGTCTGCATGTCCTCCCTGTGGTCGCGTGGGTTTCCTCCGGGTGCTCCGGTTTCCTCCCACATCCCAAAGATATGCTGTAGGTGGATTGGACACTCCAAATTGGCCCTAGGTGCGAGTGTGTGCCTTCAGTAGAAGGTTGGGCGTCGGGCTGGCAACTAGACGACAGGTGAGCCGCTGTGGCGACTCCTAACCGGGAAAAAGTCAAAAGAAGGAGAAGAATTAACTTAACTAGAAGTAGTTATAATTCATGGTATGTGTGTTTTCGGCATTTTGGTTTAGGCTGTGAGGGTATGTATATGCATTGGTTGGTGTTGGTCAGCTGTTTTAATTAGTAGGGCAGATCAGCTGACTGATGTCCATGCTATATACTGTGTTTTGAACATTTAATTGTATATGAAGAAGTCTAGCTATCCAGCCAGATGAAAAGCGCTTTATGGAATAAAAAGTTTGCATTACTTGCTTGCAAGTTCGTGGATTTATTTCTTTTGTGGAGCATTAGTCGTTTTGTTGCTGTTTTTTTCCTGGCGAGCTTGGAAGATAGCCGTCTCAGTTCTGAGGTTGGAACAGATACCCACACGTAAGGAATGAACGAGGATTAACAATATCAGATCATTGGTTTCCTTGCTAATTTTCTACAGTAAATTCCAGCTCGGTCTTCTATTTTCTAAGCCCTACTTGCAGTCATCCCTACTGATAAAAAATCTCCTTTCTCCATTCCTCTATTGGCCTACTTCTCAAAATGCTTCCTGCTATTTTGTAAATATAATATTCTGTATGGTTGTTATGGTTCTCATAAAGACCCTTAATCTAACATACTGCTCTCTTATGTGAACTCTCCTCATTTCAACATAATTTCTTTTCACTTTGATTTGTAGTCTTCTGCTTATGTTATACCTATGAACCTTAATTATGTAGCTCTAAAGTATTCCTCACTTATGGTAATGTTAAGCCACCTTATTCAGTCATTAGAATAAGAACACTCATCCATCTACCTACTTAACTGATGTGAAACTTCAACAAGACATCTTTATACCTCTCATAGGGAGGGGATCAGAGAGACAGTGTCTACTACATTTGCTAGCTGAAGTGATTTTATCTGGACTAATCCTTTGTACTCTGTTTCCAGTTAGTCCTGTCACTCTTTGGGTCACAGGTGGGATACCACACCTGATTTGAGCTTTTTGGATTACCTGTTACCTTATTCAGCAGGGATAAACAACTTAACCCATTTAATTTTTACTCTTTCTCCCTTCCAAATAAATGCCATCAATTCTTTATTAATTATGGTCCCAAAACCTACCTTATCCAGTGGAAAGAAACAACTTAACTCACTTAACTCTTGGCCTCTTTTCCTCCCAAATAAATTCTGACAATTCATTATTAATTATGGTCCACAGCTTCTTCTTGATAAAAAATATGTCTGATGTGCGTACACCATTAAAGGAACTAGAACGATTTTCATTGCTTATAATTTTCTATCCATATCTATAGTCAAAAGCTTTTAACATCTCAGTTTTTGTAAAACCTTTTTAGTTTCTTCCCATATATACTTAACTGCCATAATAGAATTATTTTTAACCAAAGCACAAATACTTCATCTTATGTCCCTAAACCTATGTGTACTGCCGAACCTAATCATGTGTGGCAACACAGTTTACTGCTATAGCCTTTGTTTTATCTTCATTTATATTATATCTTGAAAAAAAATTGAACGGTCTCAAAATGTTCCACAATGCTAAAATAACCTTTCATGGATTTGTCAAGAACAAAATATCTGCAAATAAGGCTAGTTTTTACTAGGCACCATACCAGTTAAACTACTGAATTTGCGAGTCCCTTATTTTCTTTGCAAATGGCTCCAAGTATAATATAATATTAAGTATACAAGGCAAATAAAGGGGAAAGAGGACAACCCTGCCTGGTTTCTCTATTCAAACACAGCTTGTCAGAACAGAACCCTCCCACCTTAATTTTTGCCTCTGACCAGGCATACATCTTCCTATTTAACTCCATTATTTTATCAGGAAATGCAAATGCTGTCATGGCCCTACTTATAAAAACCCAACTATTTCTACTAAATGTTTCTCTGTATCAAGACTCACTAACAATAGCATGGTGGTCTTGCACTCTGCATCCCTTTGGATCATCATCATTCTTGTAATGTTGTCAGATGTTTTCCTTCTTCCACAAAACCACATTGATCCACATCTGTCAGTTTTGACAGCAACTTATT
This sequence comes from Protopterus annectens, assembly GCF_019279795.1. NCBI lineage: Eukaryota > Metazoa > Chordata > Ceratodontiformes > Protopteridae > Protopterus > Protopterus annectens. The sequence goes on from NC_056731.1 coordinate 919,009,004, forward strand.
CATTCTCTTAGCTAGAAATGAACACTTTACAATCATGGTTCAACATTGAAATTGATTTATATGAAGCTGGGTTTAAAGGGGTTTTGCCCTTTCAGTAAAGCTACCACAGCTTTCTTCCAAGATGCTGGTACCGACCCACTTTTTAAATACTGTTAAGCATAACCTTCCAGATATTTGTCACTTTCTTCCTTCCAAAATTGCAAACGTCTACAGGACCGCCACTTTTTCAATGGGGACTTCCCTACTGACTGATTCTTCTTCTTCCATCTTACCCATTAATTCTCGAGCCTCACTTTCTTCTAACCTCAGCATGTTTATGTCTTCCATAAATTATATTTCCATTTGTGTCTTTTCTTGGTTCCCCATTCGTCTTTACATAGATTCTCACAGAATTTCCAAAATATCTACAAAACCTCTTCAGAGTTTTTGGTTGGCAACAGCATTTTCTATTTTCTGTTGCCTAAGTCATTGTGCTAAGTGTGGTTTTTTTTGGTTTTGAGATGATCATTAACAATACCTGCTTAGCAGAATGTTAAAGTTCATACTCTGGTTTATACTTTGTAGCATCAGCTTATGTAAAATGTCAATTGTATTTATTTTTTTAATACTGAAGCATGGGAAGAAATACTAGACTGGCAGTTTATGCACCATTTATCATAGTACAGAAGCAAGATTATTGTCATCACTAAATCACTAACTGCTGGTCACTTTCCCTTTAAGTACTGCTTTTAGTGTTTCTCCACATTGATGCCTCGAAGTGTACTACCTGATTAACTGCCTGTGCCCAAAGACAGTTTAACTACAACTGCAAATCTCTGCTTGCAGATAGAGACCAGCTAATTGTTCTGCAGTTTCATGGCATAGCCAATTTCAAATGTTAGAAAACTAACATTTTACATTTTAGTGTACACATCTACCTTCTGTGTAACCACTGCAATTTAACACACAGTGTCAGTTCACTGCAACCTCTTCCCCTTGGCAGTCGCAGATCACATTAAATTGCCTATATCAATCCTTTTTTCTTTTTACATTATAAACCTCAGCTAAACTGCAGTTGAGAAAAAAAAGCAGTTTCATACTTTAACATCACTTGCATTATCAGAAGTCACTGATCAGACTCATCTCATATCACAGTTACAGCACCTCTGAATGCTTTACAGAAGTACTTTACTGTATAACAAGCACCTGACTTCAAGGAATTTATTTTACACATTACTAAAACAAATTACTATTTTTACTAAGTTACAACTTTGGTTCCTTCATTATCCTTCTAAATGTTAAATGGGGGAATTTTTTTTTTTATAAACAAGAAACATCTTTATTAAATCATCACTTATGACATACACAATCATACATTTATATAAATGAAAACAAACCATACTGACGTATTTTTAGTTGCAAACATTACACATAACTTATAATATATCTCATCATTGTAAGTCAAAGATTATATAGCTCATTTAAATCCTGCCTTTTTTTAAACCTCTTTCCTTCTCCAAAATATAATTCGGCAAGTACTGTTACAATTCCCATTTTTAATATATAATTTGCTCCTACCCTTTTCTAAAGATCCCATTTCCAGTTGTTATATCTCTGCTATTATATTAACTACTTCCAGTACAGTTTTAGACTCAGCAGGCCTTTCTATTTCTAAGCAATTCTGATTTTGTATCACAGCTCAAAAACAATTTCCTTAGTTATACCAATATGCTCACCCAGTGTTTCTGATAGAGTAGTGCAGGGAATTTTTAAAGTCTGCCAAATCATTACACTCCCAAAAATATGTTCCCAGTTATCTCTTTCTTCTCCATTGTGCCTCCAACATTTGGCCTCTACCTGAGGAAAATTTACTTTGGGTATAAAAATACCTATGTAAACATTTTCAAGCAAAGATCGTAAATGTTCTAGACTTTGCTGCATATTTGGGAGACATACACATATACCCAAATATTTCTTTGAGAAGTGCTTATATAATCCCGCTTCCCAATCCTTTCTAACCTCCTCTGATTCTTACAGTTGCCATGCAATATTTTATATGTTCTAGTAATTATCCTTTTTTAACAGCAGCTTCTGTTCTAGATTCTACTGGTAGTCTTTTGCTTAGGATCTCTAACAGTGGTAGTCTTTTGCTTAGGATTTCCCTGTTTCTTTCTGTTTGACTATACTCTGATATCAATCCTTGATTGGGAAGGTAATCGACAAAGTGGGGATTATACTTTAAAGCCCTCATACCAGTTTAAAAGTCCAGCAACTTCCAGTCTTTTCTTCCCACTTCCTGCAACTATTCTCATGTCTAAACTGCATCTTATGAAAATGCCAGTTCATCTGTTTCCAAATCCACATTCTTGCTGGCCTTCTTCATCCTCTTGACCATCAAAGGACCAGTCTCTAGTTCAAGTCTAAGGTATTGATGTTTTTTCTAGTCAGCTCCTGGGCTTTTTCCTCTCACTCAATTTTCCATTGGAACAATGGAAAATGTCTTATTAGCAAGTTTTGTCTATGAGGTATGTCATCATCAGAGGAATGATAAACAGAATCCCGATTCAACTTGCTCACTTTTTGCTGACTGAACTTTTTTAACTTATTCTTTTGCTTGTTCTGCATCCAAAAATGTTTTTGCTCCTTCTGAAAAAAAAATATTCTGAAGACAACTGATTATAACAATTTGAATCTCACACCTGCATACCAATACCCTTTGTTTGCAGGGATAATCTTGCTTCTCTTCTGCCTGGTGTACAGTGAATAATCATTTTCCAAGAACACTCTAGTACTGCGGTGGTGGTGCTGCGGTAGCGTTGTCGCCTCACAGACATTGCACGTTCGATTCTCAGAGCGTCTTCTGTGTGTCGACATGCGTGAATGGGCGTTCCTTCGTTGAAGGTTGTGCATTAGGCCCGGCAAGCCAGCACGTAAAAATCTACTGCCAGTCATTAGCGGACCGGAGTTCCGCTGTGGCGACCCCTAACCAGGAAAAGCCGAAAGACAGTTTACTCTAGTACCACATTTGATAACATTTTACAGTTCTGCCACAGTTTTGCTAACAGCAACATCTTCTGCTGATGTGACTGCATCTTTGCTACTGTAAGTCTTAACTTCTTTTTTACAGCTAAATTGGAGCATAGATATGATGTGTCTTTTCAATTAACAAATCCCGCTGTGGAACACCAGTCCAGTTAGTTGCACTTTCATAAAAATAGTGCAATCTTTTCCTACCAGTTTATCTGGTATAGGATAAAATCGCACCTTTTCTCTGTGTGCTTTCTTATATGCTCTACTATTTTTTTTTAAAGTTATTCTTGATAAGTCTCATATTCAGCCCATCTTTCATTCATTTCAGCCTCTTTTTGCAGCTTTATCAATTCATCTGAATAGCTACTTAAAGCTTCTTCTATTTTTTCTAGCCTTTTGTTACTTGACTTTTTTTTAATCCAGTGCCTCCCTTGTTTTAAGCACCAGTGAAAGCATCTTATTTATTTTTCTTCCAACTACTGCAAGCCATCTTCTGTACTAAGGGTAGAAACTTTTTTTAAACAAGAAAAATCTCTATTAAATTACCATGCATGGCATAAACAATCTTACATTTGCATAAATAAAAATAAACCATACGACACACTCTCAGTTGCAAACATTACACAAAACAAACCATGCAGACACAACTGTAGCTGCAAATATTATACATCAATTACTTAGCTCATTCAATTCCTGCCTTCTTTTAAACCTTGTTCCTCTTCTGCATGCATTGATGACACGCCTCCTATTTTTCCTAGGTAATTTGCTCCTTCCCTTTTCTAAAGATCCCAAATTCCAGTTGCTTTACCGCTGTTACTGTCTTTGCTACTTCTAGTAAAGTTGGTTTAGACTTTGATTTCCATTTTCTAGTAATTACTTTTTTGGCAGCCATCATTATTAGACTCAGCAAGGCCTTACTATGTCTAGGCAATTCTGATTCTGTATCATAGCTCAAAAAAAGAAGAAGAAAAAAAAAAAAAAAAAAAAAAACTAATTTCCTTAGTTACCCCCAAATTACTCACCCAGCATCTCCAACAGAGCAGTCTGCAGGGGATCTTTAAACTTTGCCAACTCATTACACTCCCAGAAAAAAATCTTCCCAGTTACCTCTTACTTCTCCATCACACCTCCAACGTTTGCTGTCTGCCTGAGGATTCTCTGGAGTCTATTCAGGGTATAAAAATACGTACGTAAACACTTCCAAGCAAACATTCTAAATCTTCTAGACTTGCACATTTGAGAGACATACATATATCTCTCCATTATTTCTTTGTGAACTGCTTATCTAATCTCTGTTCCCAATCCTTTCTAACCTCCTCTGATTGATTCTTATACTTATCATGCAACATTTTATATAATCTACTAATTATTCATTTCTTAACGGCAACTTCTGTTCTACATTCTGCTAAAACCTCTACCAATGCGGTCTTTCCTTTAGGACCCCCTATTTCTTTCTATTTGCCTATACTTTTATATTAATGCTTGCTAGGGAAAGTAATCTCTACTCTGCAGTCCAAATAACTTCATGGTGCCATACCATTCTATTATCTTTCCCTCTCTAGTTATTTGCTCCCAATACCTTGGTTCCCTTTCCAGTTTTCTCCAATAATTTCTAACCCTATTGTCGGTTTCTCTAACTGCAGTCATCCCTATCAGGAGAATCTCTTTTCTCCATTCCCGTGTTGGCTTAGTTTTTAGTATGCTTAGTGCTACTTTATGAATATAATATTCTGTATGATTACTGTTATTCTCCTTAAAGGTCTGCATCCAAAATCCCAGTCTCTCCTTGTTTCTTGAGCTTCCCCCTTTTCATCATCTCTTTCCACTTTGCATTATAGTTTTCTTGTTGTGCTATGTATAACAGCCTGAACTCTGTTGCTCTGAAATACCCCTTCAAATCAGGTAACCCCAATCCGCCCTGTCTTACTGGAAGAATAAGCTTATCCTACTTAACTATGGCCATCTTCACCTCCCATATAAAACCAATCAGCTCTTTATTAATTGCTATACATAACTTCCCTGGCTGATAAAAAATATGCCTTCACTGTGTGTAAGATTACAGAGACTAAAAATATTTTAAGTGTTTGTATCTTACTATCACTATCCATATAGCAGTTTCCATTTTTTCAGATTTTGTATTATCTTTTGTTTAATCTCTCCCCACATATCCTTAGCTGCCACATTGCAATAATTTTTAATCCATACTCTTGAATACTTCATTTTATCATGTCCCAATAAGTATGGGTATTGCTAAACCAATTTGTATGCAGGTACATAGTTTACCGCTATTGCCTTTGTTTTAGCTTCATTAATTTTTTATCCAAAAAGATATGAAACTGTTTCAAAATGTTCCACAGTACTGTAATGTCCCTTTTTCGCTTTGTAAAGGTATAAAATAATGCCATCTGCAAAGAGAGCCCACTTTTCTTGACTACCATACCAATTATATCTTTGAATTTCTGAGTCCCTTATTTTCTTTGCCAATGGTTCTACACATAATGTAAATAATAAAGGGGAGCGAGGACACCCCTGTCTGACTCCTCTGCTCAAGAAGAGAATATCAGAGAGGACTCCACCCACTTCAATTTTCGCCTTCGATCCCTCATATATCCTCCTAATCAACCTTATAATTTTATCAGGGAATGCAAATGCTTCCACTGCTCTACTCAAAGTCCCAGCTTACTCTGTCAACTGCTTTCTCTGCATCAAGACCCACCAACAACAGTTGTATTTTCTTAATTTCTGCTTCTGTTTGGATAATCAGTGTTCTGTTAATGCTGTCAAATGTTTAACTCTCATTTTCTTCAGCCATGACAGGCATAATCACTTTATAATCATGGTTTAGTATTGAAATGGGTCGGTCTGAAGCTGGATCTGATGGATCACTTTTCATCTCATCTCCTCCTATCCCAACCGTTAGTAATTGAGCCTCCTCTATTTCTAACCTTGGCATATTTCTTCCATAAACATTTCCATTTGTACCTTTTCTTGATTTCCATATTTCTCTGCTTTATACAGACTTTCATAAGATTTCCAAAACATTTCTAGTACTTTTACAGGATCCCTTATCTTCCTTAGCTTGGTGACAGCCCTTTCTACTTTCTGTTGTCTGAGTCGTTGTGCTACATTGTTTTGTGCTCTATTCTCTAGAGTTATGATAAAACATTTGCTTAACAGCATCTTTCTCAAGTCATGCATACTATCAAGGTAATCCCTTATTTCTGTTTAGCATTCTACAGTTGCTCCTCTTCTTGTTCTGAGAGATTCCTCTTATTTTACAATACTTTAGCATTTGTCAGTCTTTCTAAATAATTCTGGTTACTTTTTAACCATATCTCCATTTCTTTTATTTACACCTTATTTTTAAACTCAACTTTAATTTTATCCTACTCCCTATCTATATTTTCAAAATAAATTTCTAGTTTCTTTAATAGTGCTTGAATAATTTACACTACCCATTCCATAAATTCCTCTTTTTTCAAGTGCGCCAGTGTCTCATTTTTATTTCACTACCCCCCCATGTTTTTATTTTAGTTGTTATTGACGCATGATCTGAAATAGTTACTGTGTGCCTATCAAGACCTTCAATTAAACACACATGTCCCTGTGAAATGTAAATTCTGTCTAGCCTAACTCAGTTTTTGTAACGTGGGGAATAATATACAAATTCAATACGAACTCCTAGTAGTGAATTCATATGCTCCATACCAAATATTTTCATAAATTTCTTTAAAAATCTACCCTCCTTTGTTATATTTTCTCTGCCAGGCTCACCCGTCATATCTTCACTATTGTAAATCACATTCCAGTCCCCAGATGTAAGTAATATTCCTTGCTCTAAGCTGACTGTTTCTTCCAGAATTTTCTTAAAGAGCTCCATTACAGCAGTTTTTGGTGGAACATAAATACATGCCAGCATAATCCTCCTCCCTTGCCAGTAGCCCCTTAGCACTACAAATCTATCAGTCTTTTTTCCCCTCTTCTATTACTACTGGAGCTCCTCTTGCAATTAATATTTATTTGTTTTATTTTACATTTGTTGACTGCGTTTGTCTGGCTGAGCTATTTCAGCGGAGGCCCGAGGGGAAAAGCTCACAAATTTACAAAAACATATAAATGAATTAACATTTTCAAGCTGGCACAGTAAAAGCATAAAATTATTTACAGAGTTTAAGCTGACATTCAACTTAAGATATATGCAGAAACAGTATACAAGGTTTGTAAGTACACCCAAGGTAGTTGCAGTTAGTGAAGATCACACCGGTAGTGTACAAGTAGAAATATTTTTAAGACTGAGTGACAGGTAATTACCTAGATAAGATGACTAAGAGAGCTGACACAACACACAAAAATGAGGGCAGACAGTAAGCTATGTAGGAGAGGAAGACTGTTTATAGAGGGTGAGTACAGTGGCATGACCAACTACTTTTTAGGTAGTCTTTGGTGACCAATTTAAATTCTTTGAGTTGTTTAAGTGATCTAATTCCCAATGGGAGTTTGTTCCTGATGTAATTCCCAATGGGAGTTTGTTCCTGATGTAATTTCCAATGGGAGTTTGTTACAAGAAATGGTAGGGTAGCAACTGTAGAGGTTTTGACCAATTTTGCTCTTGGGTTTATACATTTGTAGTAAGTCTTGGTCAATGCTTCTGAGAGTCCTAGAAGGACTACTCCTCTCTTTGCCCCAGGTATTCCGCTGAATAACCATCTTGAAAACCTTTCTTTATCAAATTCACATGTTCAGTTCTTTACAAGTGCGTCTCCTCTAGCAAAGCTATTTGCACACTACATTTTTTAACATAGTTTACTGTTCTGTTTTGTATTTATATGTGAGACCATTAATGGTTAAAGACATTACAGAAAGCCTCATATTCTTGAGAGATTATTCCCCCCATTTATATATAACATACATGCATTGTTCAGCAGATTAGTCTTTTATACATTTGCTTCTTGTCACCTCCATTTGAGCCTGTGTCACATCTTCCAGCACTTTTTCTTTTATTGAAAACCCTCAAACAAAACTATACACACACACACACACACACAATAACTCCCTAAAACCTATTAACTTAATAATAACACAAAAAACTACATACATCTTCAAATATTGACATTTTCTCCTAATAGGAACAAATTTTCCAAACTGACAACCATATACACAGACTCAAGCTAACCTAAAAGAAAGGTTATCCACTCTAAGACTCGACTACTCTGATCCTCTCAAACACTTCTAAACATTTCCAAAAGTAACAACAAAGCTGGAGACTCCCTCCATTCCCATTATATCTCCAAAAATTGGGACATAATTCCTCAACATATTCTAACCACTACCAGCCCACAACAATTCAAAAAATTGCTAAAAGACTGCCTCAATAGCAACTGGATCTGCACCTGTATCAGACCCGGCTAATTCCTTCCAGCCCCCAACCTTTTTTCTCTTCCCTGGGTACAGTCACCCCACAGTTCTCTTACTTACAACACCTGTACCTTTCAATTGCCTTCTACCTCTATATTTCCACCCATACAGTACTACTCCGCAATCTCTCCTCTCTCCTGAAACAGAAGTGACTCTCTACCCTCCTCTTTCCACTACTCCCATCCTCCACTTTCCTCTTTCACTAACTCCTTCCCTAAGCTAACCTTCTCTACTACCCTCAGTAATCTATACTTACTGAGCTAAACCTGATACACCATCTAAAGTAATAGTTTTAACCTATGCCCATCCACCACCATACACATAAAATCATTGTAATTAATCTGCCAAAAATGTACATGTAGAAATTATGGATGTTTCCACCATCTTGTTGTAAGACGCAAGATACCTGCTATTCTTAAAATTGTCAAGTCTCCTTTCTGCCCAGTAGACTTTGTAACTGTGCTATATCTCTGCCTCCACTCTCTTGATGTATAACATTCAAAATCTGCTTGTTAAGATTGTGACTAGTGCTTGTGACTAAGTCTATGTAACTGTGCTAGGGAGCTTTTCTCCCTGGACCTCTGCTGAAAATGAGTTTCCACCCAGTCAGACCACCCCGGTAAACAAACGGTATAGCCTATGGCTCTATAAAGTGCTGTCTGGTTTTGTGTTATCTTTACAGCTCTCTCTCAGCTGAGAAAACATTTGAATGCTTTCAGAAAACATTTTCTCCAAGCCATTTCTCTATCAGATTGTCTGCTAGAGACATGAGAAGCTGACACAAAACTATTCATAGAAAAACACATTATACTATTCAATATTCTTTTTCATTACTTGTTTTATCATAAAATGTGTTATTAGATTAAGCTAATTGTCTTAACCCAGTCATTTCCCTATGCAAGGATGAGAAAAAGAACTTTTTTTCTTCGGTCATGCTCTTTTAACCAGATCTTTCTTTATTTTTTTTACATTACAGTGCCAACATTTCTTAAAACCAAACAAGAAAAAGAACAGGAGCACCTTTTTACATTAGTACCCCCACTCTACTTAAATAAATAAAAAAAAAACTTTATAACATGCAAAGAAAATCATGCAATAATTTAAATAGTATTATTAAAAAAATTGTTTTACTTACAGTTAACTTTCTCCTTCCTTTTTGCCTCTCCTGAGTAATTTCCGAACATTAATGACATGAAGTAGGGCATATGCTTTAGAGTCCCGTACAAGTTTAACAAAGTCCAATATTTCTAGATTTTCTTGTTCTATTCAAGTTCCATCTTCTTCTCGTAAACCCTGTCTCTGCTTCATTTCCAACATACTTTCAATTTTTCTATTCAACTCTTGTGCTTTTTCCCCGCTCTCTCAAACATTTTCCATTGAAACGCTGGAAAAGGTTTCACAGGCACAGTCTCTCTGTGGCCTTTATTACCAGAAGAACAAGGAGGAGAATCTCCTTCTCTTTCACAGCTCACTTTTTGTTGGGGGCAAAATTCTGTATTTCTTCATTGGCATGTATTTCATCAAAAAATTATTTTGTCCTTCCAGGGAAAATATTTTGAAGATAGCTGGGTACAGCAGTTTGAATCTCACACCTGCTTCTCGACATTCTCTGAATAATGGGATAAATTTACTCCTGTTTTGCCTAGTGAACAATGTGTAGTCATTCTTCACAAACACTCTGCTATTTCCAACTTTTAATATTTTGTCCTTCTGCCACAGTTTTGCCAGAATCAACTCCTTCTGCTGGTAAGATTGCAACTTAATTATTAAAGGTCTAGGTTGTTTTCTCACAGCCAGGTTTGGAGCATACACACAATGTGCTCTTTCAATTGACCATTCCTGTTGTGGAACACCAGTCCTATTGTTTATTTGTGCTTTTATAATATTAATACAGTCTGTTCCTTCCAGCTTTTAGGGTACAGCAGAAAATCTGAGGTTTTCCCTACATGCGCTGTCCTCTAATCTTATTATTTTTTGAAACATCTCTTATTGTGCAATCTCATATTCAACCAGCCTTTTATTTCAACCTCTTGAGTTTTGCAGTTTTACCACCTTATCTGAGTATCTGTTTCAAGCTTCTCCCATTTTTTCCCCAACCTATTACTGTTTGAGTTGATATACTCCATCAGTGTTTCATTTATTTTAGTCAGGTCTGTGTGCAGTTGCCTTATACGTTCCTCTAGGTTACTGGAAGTCATGTCTGGAGCTTGCACTGCTTTTTTGCTACAGTACTTTTCCCAGTCAGTGTTTTTGTTGCCTTTTCTAGCTAATTTTCCTTCAGGTCTTCTGTATTTCTTTTTTTCTTGGCATCCAGGCAATGCACTTACTGGCCTAGTTACTGAAATTTACCCAGAAATCTAGGTTTGCTGGCTTCCTCTGCTAAGTTTCTGTTTTCACATTGTGAAAGCTAGAATTGAGCTGTTACTCAATGTGCAGCCATCTTGAAAGTTCCTAAGGCTAAAACTGAAATTTAATCTAGTTTTTCCTGAACAGATGTAAAGCTCTTCCCCACCAGACTTTTTTTCTTCTTCTTCCTTTCTATCTGGTTTTCTCTTACTTTCTCCAGATTTCTTTGTTGCTGACACCGAGGCAGTGTAGCGACTAATCAATATCTGAATTTTACCCAAATAAATGGATTTTGGTAGCCACTTTGCAAAGTTTCCATTTTTACACTGGAAGAGCTTTAACTGACCTGCATCAGTGTACAGTCATCTTGGAACTTGAAATATTTATCAAAAAAAAAGAGAAAAAAATTGCAGCTGAAGTTGATTGAAGCTGAAGAGTCAGAAATTCCGTACAACTGAGCATTCCATGAATGCATATGCAGGTAACAAAAAATTAAGTTAAGATAGCTGTACATGGTTGTGGTATATCTTCAACTGCTACAAGTGAAATGCCAGCTTTCAGTTTACACTGCACCTGTAAAACTTTCTCAATCTTTATATTCTCCCCTGTACCCATAATCCTGAGGACAGCCATCTTCCCCTGTATCTGGAGTATGTCCACTCAAATCTCAGCTAATCCCACTCTCACAGCACACCACACACACTGTTAATGGAGGAACTCCCCTCAGCCAAGTCTGGAGAAGAAGGTCGGGGATACTGAGGAGGATGAGCCATGATTGTGCAGCTCCACCTTTATGACAAGCACATAACTTCTGAATATGACATGGTCTGGTTCAGTCTCCTTAACTACCAGGACAGAACATTTACCTTGGGGGCCTCATAAAAGGCTATGCTGAACAATGCTGGTTCCAAGGAAGGACTGAGTCTTAGGCTCCAAATCCAGCTTGTAACGCCTTGTGAAGGTACTGATGGAGCACAGCAGCCACACATGTATCATTAAAATAGTTATTGTCAAATCAAGCCTACAATACAGCTCTAGAATGAGCTTTTAAATTGAAAAGGTAATACTTGCTTTAGCTGTCATAAAAATTTATGCAATCAGCTACCAAACTACAAAAAGTGGACTTGGAAAGTTTCTTACCCAGTACGTTCACAGCATAAGAAACAAAATGTTGTGATAATCTTCTCCAGTCTTTTGCCTTACTGAGATAAAAGAATAGCCTTGCGGAGATAACAGAATAAGTGCCTATGCACATCTATATAGTGCTATAAATATGGCCTTAAGATTCACAGGTTTTCTCTCCACTTGTGCTAATTGCCCAACATGGGTTGGTCAATTAGTGAGACACAGTAATTCTGATTAATAAGTTAAAGTTGGAATGAGAAACCCCTTCATTAGCACCTCATAACAGTGTCTCTCAATTGACTTTATGTTTGTACTAGCAGTCCATGCACTGCATTAGCAAATGCACCCTCATCTGTACACAGACACATTCAGTAAAACACACACTTTCCACTCATCCACAAACTAGTCCCCTCCTCACTTACAGTCATAGAAATATTCACCCACACGCTCCAAAACACAAGCAGACATATCCAATCCTGGTATCCTCTACAAACCTACTGTACTGTGACCATCCAGGCAGAGAGAGACAGAGACACACACACACACAAAGACACACACAAACAGACACACATTCATTCAGCTTTATTCATGCCCCTACAGAAATATCTATCAACATGTACACACTTACCCACCCCATTTGCTTCGCTGTATCTACCTACACAGCAATTACTTGTATAGAAATGAATGGTGACCGCAGTATTTTCAAGGCATTCCCATTTTCCTCCTCAGAGTAAAATTTTACTTCGCTGAACAAGTCTTTCAATCACTCCATGGAGTAATTCTAGACCTATGAACATTTACTGAAAATAACTTACTATTCGCACTACATGAAGAGCAGTACAAACGAGTGTTTTCTAAAACTGGGAATTTTGGAAATATCTTCTAGGTATGGAAGCAGCAGAAATTTTACCAGGACAAACAAGATTATGTTAAGAAAAGTTTTCCCTATAATGGTACTGAGAAAGAATTAACTAAGCAATGAACCAATCAGAATGGAGGCAATAACGACACACACACAGAACAGAAGCTTGTAATGATTTCAGTGCAAAACCAAGGTTGTCACATCAATTGGCCAATAAAGAAAGTAAAGGTTCTCCAAAAGGTCCACAGCAATGCTTCAAATCAATGGGAAAGATAGAAAAGTTTTTTTTATACATGGAAGAGGTGAATCTGAAAAGAAAACGAAACAGTACTCTTCTGAATTACAGTGCTCCAAGATAGCACTGTGGGATGTTTACAAATTTTTTGAAGCTCCGGTTAAAAGCCAATGAGAGATTTTAGATACCTCTTTTAACAAAAGTATAGATAATTGTCATTTAACAAAATTTGAACACTTTGTATTAGCAGTGTGAGATGTGTACAGAGCATTGGAACCTCTAACAGTTAACTTAAAGAAATCTTTGGATGACTTTTTTCATTATACGAACACGAAGACTTTCTTCTATCTGTGAAGCATTACAAAACTTTCATACAGAAGAAGAAGAAAAGATAACTTGATTTAACAAACATGGCAATGTAGATACTGGTATTTTAACAAATGCATGTTACAGTGATACAAACTTCCATTAAAAAACATCATCTCAAAGACATGGCAATGATTATAAAGTAGTATAATCCAATGATTTTTAAATATTTTATATTGAATCAGAAAACAGTTTTGTATACAACTTAAATGAGACTGAATTTACAGACACTAAATTGAAAATAAGGGAAGGATCATCTTTTGTTCCCACAATGACACCAAATTTATTTAAATCTGTTACCGGTTTAAAACTTTATGTAAGATGTTTCAACTTAAAATATTTGTATTACTATAAGCTAAATAATATAACTTACAAATATAGCAAGAAAAGCATTTGCAATCCTATGTTAAACACTACTTTAAGTGTTTTTGAAAGAAGCTGTCTTGATATTAGAAAATTATTAGCAAAGGATAAAAAATGGAAAGACATTCCATAATTTAAAGAAGGCACAAAGATATACGAGAGCTGATAGTGGGCAGGTATTGTTATCATAACCATAGAACAATACAATAAAATAATGTGTAGTTTTAAAAGACAAACGAGCACAATGATTACACTTCGTTAGTCAGAAAAAAGACAAATCAGTTGATTGTTACACCAGCATGAGACCCAACCTAAACAAATGTTAAGCATCCCGTTTAAGTTGTTAAGACCGGATCTCAAGCTATGCAATAAAATCTGCCAGTACTGACCAGCAAATGACAGCAGGCAGAAAAAAAGAATTTCTGTCTGCTGTCCATTTTAATAACGTGTCCCTATCTTCCTGTTATAAACCTAGAAAGTTATTAGAATAACAGGATATGTGCTAACCTGCATTTTCTGAAGGATACAAAGTCTGAAACAAACTTTGTAATATGAATTCAATCTCAGTAATTTGTCTGAAAGCCATGGACTTTATAAAGGAACAGACCAAACATATGAGACAACAAAATCTGGGCATTTTCCAAAAATCTGGACAGTTGAGAGGCATAGAAGGTAAGTGTAAACAAAAGGGACCATGCTACATTGCCTTTCTGACCGTGCTTTACAGCAAAACATTTAGAATATTTATTGTTTTGTTTTTCACTGTAGCTATCAGTACATGCAGCTGATAAAGCTCAATGCATTACAAAGACATGATCACGTTGCTGATCTTAACCTACTATGTGTTCTTAACACCGACACCTAGATTCATCTCTCAAGCTAAGCTTGAGAAGTGAATTTCTTGGCAACCATCCCTCAAACGTGCAAGTCGGGTAGGATTGCCGACCCGCTCATTATTCGCTATGTCAAAGTCAGCAACAAGGATATTAACATAGCTTTCCAACAACTGGACCTTGAATTATGAAATTTAGTACATAATTGAATTATAAAATTTAGTACACAACAGTAAGTTAGATCTGAATTTGTTTTGGTTTCTACTTTTTTTTTCGTGTAGAATATCCAAAACATTTTTTTCTGAATACCCAAGATTCATAAAGAAAGAAATTATACCCCTTTCAGACCCATTATAGCTACTTCAGATTCAAAATGTTAGTTTGTCAGCTTATATTTGGATGAAGAATTTAAAAGTTTTTTATTTTTATTCAAAATCATTTTTAAAAGAAAGTTGGCCCTTTTTGGACTGTATCAGGCAAAAAGAATGGAAGGAAAAAAAATTATTTACTCACCATAACTAGGCATCTGTACTGTCCATTTCCATTCTTCCTCAAAATATGTGGATCTGACTCAGCAGCATATTAGACTTTGGATCCAACTCTCAAACTCCTCTCTATTCACAATGTCCTAGTCCACCCCAAATACCTCAGACTGAGTATGCTGCCATAAAGCATTCAGTAAATAATAGAGGAATGGAACAGAAACTAGAAGAGGGCTCAAGCCCAGAACTGCAGGTTCCAACAAAAAATGCATCAGGTCACTCCAGTCAATGACAGGAAAGGGGAAGGAGGGTGGATGGAAAATGAAAACGGACAACACAGATGCTTAGTTATGGGGAGTACATAACTTTTATATCTTATGTTGTCCTTTTCATTCTTCCTCAACGTATGGAACAGAGTCTCCAGCTATGTAAAGCTTGGGTGACCCTCATGGAAGAACATTCCGGAGATCTGCTGAACTAAAGGAAGCTCTACTTCTGGAAATTAAGTCCAACTTGTAATGAGTAACAAAGGTATGAACAGTGGACCATGTGGCGGCTGAATAAATATCACTGAAGGAAGTTCTTGACCAAAATGCAGATGAAGTGGCCATAGATCTAGCTGAATGGGCCTTAGGAGGTTTTGGTAGGGAAAGGCCTTGTTGAGAATAAATCCAGGATATGCAGTCAGCTATCCATTTGGTCAATGTGACTTTAGAAATTGGAGATCCCAGTCTACTAGGTGTGAAAGATACAAACAACTGGTCTGTTTTTCTGAATTCTTTTGCTCTGTTTAATAGAAATGTAACTGTCTATACACATGCAAAAGATGTAGCAAGTATTCTCCTTTGTTTGAAAATTTTGGAAAGAATACTGGTAAATGAATGGTCTGATTAATATTACATTTAGAAGCCACTTTTGGTAGAAAAAAAGGATTGGTTCTCAAGGTAACCCTGTCTTTATGAAAAAATGTAGGAAGCCTTCGATAAAAGAGCCTGGAGTTCGGAAATCCTTTCAGCTGAAATAATAGCCACTAAAATGGCTATTTTTCAAGATAGGTACTTTTAAGTCAGATTTTGCTGAAGGTTCAAAGGGTTTTTGAGTCAAACCTTGCAGTACTAGTGTTAAATCCCAGGGAGGTGATGGACCTTTCAAATGGAGGTCTAAGCAGGAAGGTGCCTTTTAAAAAGGCCTTACATAACTTAGAAGCAGCCAAACAAGACTTTCTATCCCCTGAATAAAAATTAGATATGGCTTCTAATTGTACTTTGATTGTGGAAAAACTAGCACCTTCTTGAAGGATGGAAGCTAAAAAATGTAGTACAGCAAAGACAGCAGTAGTGAATAGATCACTGTTATTCTTCAGAGCCCAAAAGAAAAAAAACTTTTCCATTTTCTCTTGTAAATTCTTTTAGTGGAGTCTCTTTGTGAGTATAAAAGTATTGCGCATACAGGGTAAGAAAGCCTGGGATGTCTGGTTTTCAATGGAACTGGAGAAACCATGTGGTTTAGCCTGAGGGCTGGGATACTGGGATGTTTCATCTATGAGTGATGTGACAGAAGATCTGGAATTGTGTCCAGTATCGTAAGAGGAAAGGAAAGATGAGACTAGAGAAAGGGGAACCATACCCGGTGAGGCCAAAATGTGTAATGGGGTGACAGAGTTCTTCAATTCACTGGCTTTCTTTAAGAGTTTTGGAATCAGAGGTATTAGGGGACAGGCGTAAAGGAGACTGGAGGGCAAATGTGGAGGGGGGGGGATCAGGGCAAAAGATCTGCTGCAATTGTTGTTGTTGGGAGATGCAAAAAGATCGCAGCATGGTTTGCCCCAATGACAGAAAATTTTCTCCACCACTGACTGATTGAAAGATCAGTCAAGAAGCTGTACAGTGGACTTCCCAGGGATGTGCATTGCTATTAGAAAGCAGTTGGAAGAGATCACCCCCTGCCACACTCTCATAACCTCTCAGTAGAGGGGGGGGGGTCAAGCCCCACCTTGTTTGCTGATTTACCAGACCACAAAAATGTTGCTGGTCTGAATAGCAATGGTACCAGGAGGGAGAACATCTGGAAATGCCTGCAATGCTAAAAGGAATGCTCTCATCTTCAGGACATTGATATGCAAATTGGTCTGTTTGGGGGACTAAGTGCCATGGACTGTCCTTCCCAAGTAATGCCCTCCCCACACCAACTGGAAGGCATCCGCAGCCACTGTGGCCAACTGGGGAGATAGAATGAAAGATCGACCTAGGTAAATGTTTGTATCCACCAGCGAATGTGACTTTTGCAACTCTGAGTAAGTTTGATTTGACAATACAGGGGCTGTCGAAGAAAATATCACTGAACAGCTACAGTACACTGAAGAACACACAAAGTAACGTGCTAATGGGACTAATAATACGGATGCTGCCATGGATCCTAAAACTTGAAGAATAATTCTGGTAGAAAGAGCAGGATGGAAAAGAATCTGCTGAACCTCAGACACGAGAGTGCATACATGATGAGAAGGTAGGGAAGCAATTTGACTTTGTATGTTTAGATGGGCACAAGTGAACTCCAGGCTCTGTACTGGTGTCAGTTTGAATTTGACAACATGGACTGTTATGCCTAGTGATTGACATACCTGCAGCAAAAAGTCCCTGGACTGTTCTAGGAGATGCATATTTGGGGCAGTGAAAAGTCAGTTGTCTTGATATGGAAACCCTTGGAATCTTTGTAGTAGCAGGTGGGCTGCTACCACTGTCATACACTTGGTAAACACACTGGGGTCTGTGAGTCCAAAGGGCAGGGCTCTTAACTGGTAGTGAATGGCTCCCAGCTGAAAGCGTAAATGTCTCAGAGTGCCTGTGTACTCTGATGTGATAGTATGCGTCCTCATGATCGATAGAACACATCTAATTGCCCTTGTGTAGAAGAGGTAGAATGGACTGACCCGTGATCATTCGGAACGCTGATTTCCTTACAAATTCTTTTAGACTGCTTAAATCCCAAACCAGTCTCAGATCTCCTGTCTTTTGTGGCACTAAAAAAAACCTTGAGTAAGTTCCAAATCCTGTTTGGTCTGGTGGGTCCTCCTAAATGAGTCTCTTGTCCAGCAACTTTTGGATTTCTTGCGCTGCAGCTTCCCTCTGACTGGGCAGAATGCTGCAGAGCTTCTTTCTTTTAAAATTGGGAATCTGGGAAAAGGGTATGAAGTAGCCTCTGGATTTTATTTTTAGCACCCAAGAATCTTTTGTCACAGCAGCCCAGCCTTCTGGATGCAAGAAGCATTCCCCCAACTGCCTACAGAGGCTGGCAGTTGGACAGCTATACAGAAAAGAATTTCAGGAACCCTGAATTTGCAGGCCTCTTCTGCTGTGAGGACATCTTCCATTTGAACTCCCTCCTCTGCCTCTGAAAGAGTGGTCTCCATGTGAGTCCTGGAAAGATTCCAGGGATTTACAGAACCACATTTTCTTGCCACCTCTCGAATTCCTTGAAAAAGATCATCGAGGAGTAGAAAATTAATTTCTACGGCAGAGACTTTCCTTCTTGCTCACTGTGGGAAAACATTCTTTTACAGATGGGCCAAACAAGCAGGGAGAACTGATGAAAGAAGATTTGAAAAGCTCCACAAAGTCGGATAACCTCATCCAGGCATATCTCCTTAAGGCAATGCCTGAACCGGTTGCCCATGAGGTACCTTCTGCTGCATGAGAGATTAGCCTCATGGATGTACTGGAAATAGATGGAAGAGTGGCCAGCTGAGAAGATGATCTTTTGAAATCCTCTGCAGGCATAGAATTCTCTTTAGTCTTGTAAAGTGTGTCAGGCAATTTAGGGACCTCAGGGCAAAGGTCGCTGAAGCAAATACATGCTTTCCAAATCTGTCCAGTTCCCTAGATTCTCTGTTAGGGGATGGAAAGAGGAACTCTGTTCTGCTAGCTCCTTTTTGGTGGCTGCTGCCACAATTATTGCATCAACAGGAATTCCTTTGTTCCAGTGGGGTTTATCCTTCGGTGGGGCTAAAGTCTTATCTGGATGGAGCGGAATAGGTTCAACAGACTCTGGTTCCTTCCACACCTGCCGAAAGACTAGGTAAACAAGGTCATCGGCTGGGGGAGTCACCCAACATGTAGAGTGACCAGCACCAAAAGCCTGAGAAATACTGATCCCTCAGGAAAAGGATTATCAGTGGACTAACCACCTTTCTCCATGAGGATCTCTAAAATGTCTCCAAATTAGACATCATCAGGTGGTGATCTGGGGGATCCTTCCCCTACCTCGAAATCAGTATCTTCACGTGAGAGATTCCAAAGGGGAGGAGTCTGAAGAGGGGGTATTTCTTCCATGGGAACAGTCTGGAAGCTAGATGGAACTGGCTTTTCCAGTGGAGTAGGTCTAATGGGATCAGAGCTCAGAACTGCAGAGGGAAAACGGCAGGATCAGAGAACGCATGACAAACCAGATCCCTAGAATGAGACAAGACCCCTTCCATGACCTGAAAAGGGAGACAGACCCAGAGTAGCTGGGGCCAGCTGTACCAGAGCTGAACACTCCAGCACAGGTAGTTCACGACTCTGACTGATCTGTGCTTTGAGGTGAGAACTGGACCCGAGCTAACACTGAGGCTCCGAGGGGCAGGGAAAGATCTGACATCACTGGAGTAGACCCCCACCCCGCCCCGTTGACTGATGCCTATCCTTTGGCTCCGGGACACTGCTGGAGTTGATGAAGAAATCCTCTTCAGATCAGACACCAGAACGCTCAGAACTACTGGATCCTGGAGTTCCAAAACCCAAGACTAGATCTGAGGAGAAGTGTGAGTAGTGGCAATAAGGCTCACAGATCCAATGGGAGATGGAGATGGTATAACCCCCATCTGCATCTGGGCTCTGAGAAACTCTCGCATCATCCTATCCACATCCACTTCAGAAAAGACTCTTGGAGGACCTGATGGATGATGTAGTAGACTGAGGTCTTGAATGCTTCTTAGGTCTCTGTACAAATGTAGGGTGGAGGAGAGGGGAGACAGGATCCATCATAAAATTGGGTGAGGGAGTCCTCAGTGTGTATGACATGCTAGGCAATGGATCAAATGATTTTGTATCTGTAACCTTGGTAGGGGTAGATGAAACGACTAGGATAGGATCCAAAGGCCTAGGATCCAAAAGCTTAAGCTCCATCATTTGTCTTTTTGGATTTGACAAACTTAGATCTGATGATTTATGAATTTTTTGTGGTGGCTCCAAGGAGGTTTTCAGAGACTTTGGAGGTGAACGTTTTCTGTGCTCCAAAGGAGCTTTTGAAGATCTACTGGGGGTTTGAGCCTCTCAGGAAGATGAAGGAGGAAGCAATCCCCTAAGGACAAGCTTGTTAAGTCTGTCAGCTATGGCTCTAGAATTGAAACCCGCACAAATAGTACAGTTCATATTTAAGTCAGCCACTCCTCAGAAATAAACGCACTCCCTGTAGGCATCCGAGTTAGGGATTTTATACCCACAGGAAGTGCTTTTCTTAAAACCTGTTGGCTTATCAACTATGACAGAACAATTCACAGTAAAAATATAAAAGACAAAGAAAAGTTTTTTTTTTTTTTTTTTTTTAAATGAAAGGTAATACCATAAATGGTAAGTAGGAATACCCCATATAACAGGGTAGGAAAAAGACAGAGAAAGGAGTATCAACAATGGTACTTGTAGGAAACTATTATAAAAATACTAGAAAAACTGATGCAGAAATAACAGGAGAAACTAAGAGAGAGGTTTAAATATAAAGTAAACAGAATGTTTGTTTGTCTTTCGGCTCTTTCCTGGTAAGGGGTCGCCACAGCGGAACTCCGGTCCACTAATGACTGACAGTAGATTTTTTACGAAATGCTGAGGTGCCAGCTCGACGCCCAACCTTCAATGAAGGCACACCCATTTATGCACACGTCTTTCGAACGCTACCCAACTGCGGGGAGGACATGCAGACCCCAGACTCCACACAGAAGGCACTCCCAAGCCAAGCCGAGAATCGAATGGGAGAACCTCTTGCTGTGAGGTAACAACGATACCGCTGTACCACCGCTGAATAGATAAAGTAAACGGAACACAGCTATAAAAGGAAGAAAAAATCGCTGAATGAAATTAAATGAAAGCACTTACAGATACCTACTTGGTAAAGCAACTCTACGATCTTGGTGGCAAACAAGATCGGAGGCATTTGGGATTGACTAGGGGATTATGGGTAGGGGGAGGAGAGTGAGAGTTGGATCAAAGTATGTAGTATGCAGATGAGTCAAATTCATAACCCATACATTGAGGAAGAATGAAAAGGACAACATCAGATATATTATTTTGGTACTACTGATGTAGGAGCTTTATGTACAAGTGTTTCTTTAGAGCAAGGTTTAAATATGTTAAGATGATAACTAGTAAGTAAATCAAGTTTTAGTAAATTATTATTTTTAACTTAAAATGCATTGAAAAATAACTACTTTAGTGTAAATAAAAAGCAATGGGAGCTGATATGGCACTATCTTATGCCAATTTGATTATGGCACAATGGGAACATGATTTTGTTTATGTATCAGTTTTTAAACAGAATACTGAGCAATTCTAATGTTTTATCGATTATATTTTTATAATATGGAAAGATGATGAGACAGATTTTAAGAACTTTTAGAACGTCTGAAAAATAAAACAATTTAAGTTACTTAAGAGTGGTCAAAATATGAGATTAACTTCTTAGATAACAATATAAAGGTGAATTATGAAAAGGATGTTTTGGAGTCAAGTATATATAGAAAGCCAGACTTCAACATGTACTTGCATGCTAGTAGTGTACATTGACAGCATATAAAAAGAAATGTGATAAAAATAAGATGATAAAGGCAAACAGGTTAACTAGGAACAGGATAAGTTAGAAACAGAATTAAAAAAACTTTAGAGAGGTTATAAATTAGATTTTATAAAACAAATTATGGAAGAGGTTAGAGTCAATAGGTCTGGAAAAATGGTGCTCCCTGCTTAACAGACAGTAGGGGACATTTACTTTAATTCTATTAATAAGGACAGTTAAGTGCAAGCTGGCTTGCCCTATTAGCTACAGTCTGGACAAAAATGTTATTAAACATACAATCAGAAAAAATTGGTCCACTGTCGAAGGGAATACTGACCTAAGTAAAGTTAGAGGTAAACTACTTCAGATAAAGAAGTTATGTACTCACCATAACGTTCCATTTGAGTAGTTCAACTTCATTTGTCTTCAACCTGTGGGATATTGGATCCGAGCAGGCTATCTCACTAGCATCTGCTCTGAGCTCCAAGCTCCTCCCCTTCCCCATAATACACCTCCACTACCTTCCAACCCCCAGATCAAGTTTGCTGACCCTTGTACTGATAACCCGACCTGAAAAATACTTTATGACTTACAACTGCAGCCCGCAGGCTGTTCACATCACAAGGTCAGGGAGAAGGAGGGAAGGACGGTTGACGACAAATTAAGTAGAACTACTCAGATGGAACGTTATGGTGAGTACAAAACGTCTTTATCTGAAGTAGTTTACTTCATTTGCTCTTCAACCTGTGGGACAGAGTCCCCAGCTACTAAACTCCTGGATGGCCCTCATGGAAGGATATTCCAGAGCACCGCAGAACCAAAGGATGCTCTCCTAGAAGTCAAATCCAATTTGTAGTGAGAAATAAACGTATGAGATGAGGACCAAGTAGCTGCAGAACAAATATACAATGAGACTCTAGACCAAAATGCCGCAGAAGTAGTCAGCTTTCACCTGACCCGGAGGAGACATGCCTTTATCTTTATACACTTGAAGGATGCATGAGGAAATCCACCTAGCAATAGTGAACTTGGAGATAAGTTTACCCAAAAAGGGTTTATAGAGGGACACAAACAGTTGACTGGATTTACGGAAGTTTTTAATCATGTGCAAATAAAATCATAACCGTCTATGAACATCCAACAAGTGGAGCTTGTATTCCATTTTGTTAGCAAAATTAGGAAAGAAAACATGCAAATTGATGGTTTGACTGATATTAACTTGTGATGCCACCTTAGGAAGAAAAGAGATTGGTCCGAAGGGAAACTCTATCTTTATGGAAAATCATATCTGGAACTTTGATGGACAAGGCTTGCAATTCTGAAACCCTCTTAGCAGGAGTGATAGCCACCAGGAATGCTGTTTTCCAAGATAAGAATTTTAGATCTGTGGTGGCAGCAGGTTCAAAAGGCAGAGCGACCAAAACTTGAAGAAGCATAGTAAGGTCCCATGGGGGAACAGGATCCTTGACCGGGGGGGGGGGGGGGGGGGTAACATAAAAGTCCCTTTGATAAAGGCTTTACACAGTCTGGAGGAGGCCAGTGAGGCCGAATTCTCACCCACATGAAAATGAGAAATGGCAGCCAATTGAACTCTGATAGGAGAAGAAAGTACAGTTGTGTACACTTACCATAAATGTAGATGCTAGAGTGTATTCACTGCTGCAGTCATTACATTTGGGTAATCTGCTGGCAGGTTGACCTCAGTCAGCCTGATTAACAAAGTCTTGGGTCCTGTGTCGGTTGCTGTCCCTTCTTCCATGACGTCAGGTCGTCACGGGGTATAAAACATGCAGCCGACACCATTACATCAGTTTTTCTTACCCCAGATGTCAGGTGCCCCCCAAATGGGGAGCAAAAAAATATATAAATTTAAAAAACAGAAATATACCTCCAAATAAAGGCAAATACACCAAAAAGGCTTTTAAGTGTAGTAAAAGAAAGGAGAGGCATAGTAAGAGAAAAAACAGGGGGCTGGAGGGAGGGTAACCAGGACTGCAACAGTGAATACACTCGAACATCTATGCTTATGGTAAGTGTACACAACTGTACTCTGTTCTTCGTGTTTCACTGTTGCAGTCACTACATTTGGGTAGATTCCCAAAGCTATGGTTGGGAGGATGGATTTATACAGCATTAGGACCGGCTATAAGGCCCTGCAAAACAGCAGTGGCAAAGCCAGCTCTGGATTTAGAGAAAATCGGTAAATGATAGTGCTTGGTGAAAGTATGAAGTGAACTCCAGATAGCAGCTTCTAGAATATCTCTGGTAAGAACACCTCTGAGAAAGGCTGTAGAGGTAGATGCAGCCCTGGTGGAATGGGATCGGATCCCCTGGGGGATAGGTTTTCCATGGCGCTTATAGCAGTAATGAATACAATGGCTTATCCATTTGGAAATGGTTTGCTTTGAAATAGCCTTTCCCTCTGCCCCTGCAGCAAATGCTACCAGCAGTTGTTCAGATTTTCTTCGAGATTTAATCCTGTCCAAATAAAATCTAAGTTGTCTGTGTACATCCAATGAATGCAGAATCCGCTCCCCCTTGTTCTGTGGATTGGGAAAGAAAGTTGTCAAATGACTGGACCGATTAAGAGTCACACTGGATACCAACTTGGCCATGAAGGATGGGTTGGTCCTGAGTGACACCCTGTTCGCATGAAAGATGATGAAAAGCTCCACTGCCATAAGGGCCTGTAATTCAAAAATCCTTCTAGCTGAAGTGATTACTAAAAGGAAGGCTGTTTTCCAGGAAAGAAATTTTAAGTCTGTAGTAGCAGCTGACTCAAAAGGAGGAAGAGTGAGTTTCTCCAATACAAAGTTAAGGTCCCAGGCAGGGGTTGGAGCTCTCCTGGGTGGCCTCATGTTTTTCGCCCCTCTCAGATACTGCTTTAGCAGAGGATGAGAGAAGAGAGGGGGTTCTGTGTTGTAATGAGCTAAAATGGCTGAGGCATGGATTTTTATGGAAGACAAAGACAGGCCCTTGTGAAGCATCTCAGATAAGTATTGCAAAATCTGAGGTAAATTGGACACTGCTGTGCTCATCCCTTGAGACTGATTCCAGGCAAAGAATTTTTTCCATTTGTCAGCATAAGATTTTCTAGTACTAGAGCTTCTTGCCTCCAAAATGACATCCATCACAGGTTTGCTGAGGGATGCTAAGGGGGAATTTAAGTGATTAGCCAAACTGCAAGATTCAATGTTTGAGCTGAGGGTGCAGAATTTGGTTGTTCTGCTGAGACAGTAAGGAAGGTGTCTGAGGCAGGTGCCATGGAGAAATTTGTGACAGACTGCATAGGCGTGGCTACCAGAAATGGTGCGGCCAGTCTGGAGCAATCAAAATAATTTTTGGTTTGTCCTGTTTTACTTTTAGTAGAACTCTGGAGAGCAGAGGCAGAGGGGGAAAGGAATAGACTGATAGGTTTCCCAGCTGAAAGACAGAGCATCCAACTTTCCAGGCTTTTTTGTGAGGAGTTCTTGTGCAAAATTTGTCCAACCGGTCGTTCTGGGGTGAGGCAAAAAGATCTATGTCTGGGCTCCCCCATTTGCGTGTCAACATGTTGAAAATCCGTGGTTCCAGTTTCCATTCGTGTGGGTCCATGAGATTTCTGCTTAGTTCGTCTGCCAAAATATTCAGCTTTCCTGGCAGGAATTGAGCTTGTAGTTGTACTTGGTAGCTCAAGGCCATGTTCCACAATGCCATGGCTAGTCTGCGGGGGGGGGTAGGAATGTGTGCCCCCCCCATGCTTATGTACCACATAACTGTGATGTTGTCCGTCTTTACCATTAGTTGTCCTGGATGAAGGTAGTCCTTGAAGGCTGTCAGTGCATTCTATACAGCTAGCATTTCTTTTTGATTGATATGAAGGTGCATTTTACTGGGCTCTATTTGCCCTGAATGCACTACCCTGCCAGATGAGCCCCCCAAGCATAGTCTGATGCATCTGTAGTTAGGGTTTGGGCAGCAGGGCTGGTGTGAATTGTAGTCCCTTGTTTTGGTGGCAGGCCTCTTCCCACCATAGGAACTCTAGTTGCAGGCAAGGTATGATAGGAATCATTGTTTCCAGGCTGTGACAATGTTGACTCCATAAACATTTTAAGTACCACTCTTGCATATGGAATTAGAAGAATGCATGAGGCCATGAACCCCAAGGCTTGCAGTATTTGTCTTGCAGATAGCAGGGTTTTTGTGGCCACCTGTTTGAAGTAAGTCACCAAATGAATTTGCTTTTCTGGCATAAGGAAAGCCATCTGGGCAGTTGTATTAAAGCTTGCACCCAGGAATGTAATTTTTTGAGAGTGTACCAGCTGTGATTTCTTTTCGTTTATAGTGTACCCTAGACAAGTTAGAACCCTTTTTACTAACGCCAGATGTTTTAGAATAATGGCCTTTTCTGCCTGAATTAGACAATCGTCCAGGTATGGATATATTTGAATATTTTTTTGCCTGCAAAATGCAATTACTAGAGCCAGGTACTTTGTAAATACCCTGGGCGCAGTAGAAAAGCCACAGGGCAGAGCAGAGAACTGATAATGCAAGTAGCCTACTTTGAAGCGGAGGTATCTTCTGCAAGATTCCTTGATTGGGATATGCAGGTAAGCCTCTTTTAAATCTAGAGTTGCTAACCAGGCATCTTTGCCTAGCATAGGAAGTAACTAGTGAAGAGTCAGCATCTTGAATTTTGGAATGTCCAGAAAGGTGTTTAGAGTAGACAGGTCCAGAACTGGACGCCATGATTTGTCTTTTCTGGGTACCAGAAAACGTCTGGAATAGAAACCTTGTCCCTTTTCCTCTTCTGGTACTAGTTGAATTGCCCCAATATTTAGGAGGGAAAATACTTGTTTTTGAGTTTTTGAGCTTCTGCACACTGATCTGGGGGCAGGTGTGGCCATCCGTTTGGAGTTGGCAACGCGTGGAAATGAAATCTGCATCCCTGGGATACTATATTTAAAACCCATTTGTCCTGGGTTATAAGTTGCCAGTTTTTTGCATGAAGAGCCAGTTTTCCCTCCAAAGGGGTGGCTAAGAGGTAAGTGCTTGGTAATTTTAAAGGAAAGTCATTGAGACCGTTTACCATAGGGAGGTGTCTTGTTCTTTCCAGATTTGGAAGCGGAGGCACCCCATTGCTTAGTTCTGAAAGTCCCTTGGGACTGAAACCTGGTGCTTCTGGAATGTCTGGGTTTGGCTTGAGTGGCTCTGGAAGGAACTGGAAAGGACCAGTTCTTAGTAGGCCAGTGCCTACTAAATCTTGGAGGTTGTACTTGTAAGAAATCTTTCACAGTTTACATAGATTTAGCTTTATCTTCCATCTTTTTTAGTTCTTCAGCCTTATTGCCAAACAGACAGTCCTGCTGCAAAGGAGCATCCAACAATTTTGCTTTAACATGATCAGGCAGAGATTGCTCCTTAAGCCAATCATGGCTTCTAAGCACAGACCCAGTAACAGCAGCCCTGCAAGAGGCCTCCAAAGAATCAAAACCACATTGCAAAGTATGTTTTCCAACTTGTTCAGCTGAATGCAATAAATCCTGCAAGTCTTTATTTTCCACACAGTCAGAAATCAAAATCATCTTCTGTTTAAGCAGTCCCATGATATGCTGTTGATATTTTAGCATATGGAATTGACAGTTTAAAGCCCCGACTTCCAGGGTTTCAAAAGTATAAACCTTTTTACCCCATCTATCCAGCGCCCTGGAGTCTCTATCAGAAGGGGTAGGATTTTTAGCAGTAGAAGCCTTAATGCCCTTGGGCCCCTGAGAAATGGTTTCAGGGTCCGCAACAGGATTTTTAAAAAGGAATTTGTGGGAGTCAGGAACCCTGTAGTTTGGCTTACAAGGGGCCAGAGGCAGGGAATCAGGGGCCATTACTGGATTCTGAAAACACATCATCAACAATGTCTAGTACAGGAGGTATAGCCAAAGGCCTATGCTGAGGAAGAAGGAAATCCCTAAGCCTCTTTTTGGATTCAGAAAAATTGTGACTTTCCCAGTGGAAATGCTCCCTTAAGGTATGTAAAGTTTCCCCAAAAGAAAAATCCTCAGGGGGAGAAGCAGAAAAGAATGGAATCCTCTGCATCAGAGTCCTCATAAGTAGGTATGGACAAATCCTGTTCATTAGAAGAGTCGGAAGAAACAGCCCTGTTCAGAAGATTCACAGTCAAGTTCAGCCCTAGGCCTCTTAGAAGGGGGGGGGGGGGGGTTGACTACCCCTGATAAGAGTAATTAAATCTTCAGCCATTTTGATCATTTTTTAGGCATTGGGGCCTGAACATGTGGCCCGGGCGTCGGTTTTTTAGACATAGATCGAGATTTTGGCCTTAATATTGAAGGTGGAGTCAGTTTAATATATAAATCTGTAGGCCTGAATACACCCTCAGAAGCCAGTGGCTGCACAGCAGCTCCAGACCCATCCAAGGTAGAGACATCCACGGGTTCCATAGGTGAAGCATCTCGCGGCATACCAGACTCCGAATGGATCTTAGTACAGGCCTCCGAATCAGAAGTAGCGGGTAATCAGGGGCTGCGAAAGCGCCTCACTGAGTACCGGCGAACTGGCTTAGGAGAAGCGTCGTTGGCAGTTTTGGAATTCAACGGCCTGTGTCTTTTTCTTTGCGTTTTGTCAGCATTCCGGTAGTCGGATGGCTAGCCAACGACACTTCTGGATAATTAAACCGAGAACCGAAATATTTAGAAGCAAAAATGTACCGACAACGGATAGTGTGTTGATTAAATAAAGCACAAAACTGACAGCAAGGTACGTCGTGGTCAGGGCCTAGGCAAGGAATACAGTATAAATGAAAATCCTTATGAGGTATTTGCTTCCCACAAGTAATACAATTATTAACTTTTACTGACATTGGTAAGGAGCAAGAAAAAGTTTCCCCAACAGGGTACTTAGCTTTTAGTTGAAGACTTCAGTTCTGAAACTCGAAAACGAAAATTTCAGGAGTCGGCCGACCGGCACTTGTGAACTGCTTCTGCTTCGGGCACCGCACGACAAGAAAGACTGATGTAAAGGCGTCGGCTGCATGCTTTATACCCCTGACGACCTGACATCATGGAAGAAGGGACAGCAACCGACGCAGGACCCAAGACTTTGTTAATCAGGCCAACTGAGGGCAACCCCGCCAGCAGATTACCCAAATGTAATGACTGCAACAGTGAAACACGAAGAACATCTAGCTCCCTGTTGAAAAATATTGGCTGGGAAATCAAGAATGGCAGAAATAGGCGCCATGAAGGGGTCTAAACTCCTTTGAGAAAAAGTTTCCATTTGCTGTGGTAAACCTTCCGGGTTGAAGACTTATGAGCAGCCACCAGAATAGACCTAAGTGAAGAGGATAATCCAGGAGTCCTAGCAATCAAGGGAAATGGAGCAGCCAAGCTGTGAGGGTCAAACTGTCCAAGTTCGGATGAGGAACCCCCGATGGGTGTGAAATCAGATCCTGAATGGGATCCAAGATCCAGGGCGTTGCCAGAAAGGGAGACCAAAGGAAGGGAAACCATATCTGGCGAGCCCAAAACAGGGCAATGAGGATCACTTTGCTCCCCAGTCGATGAGCTTTCTGTAGGAGCCTCAGAATAAGAGGTACTGGAGGGAAACATACAGAAAACCAGGAGGCCAAGCATGGACTAGAGCATCTCTGGGTGACTCCCCCAGCAGGGAGTTTAGAGTGAAAAACTCACTGAATTTTGCGTTGGAAGGAGATGCAAAGAGATTGCAGCAAGGCTGAACACACTCCAGAAAGATCTGCTCCGCTACTGAACGATTCAGAGACTACTCGTAAGGCATCAGAATAGTCTGACTTAACCTGTCCGCTAGAATGTTGGACCGTCCTGGAATGTACATTGCTATGAGAAAACGACTGGTGGAGATCGCCCATTCCCACATTCCCCTGTAGAGACCATAGGACTTGGACCGTCCTGCCTTGCCCATACAACAATGCCCCCCCACCCGAGTCAGGAGGCGTCCATATTCACTGTGGCTTGGGCAGAGGCTGAAACAAAGGGTCGTCCCTCCAAGATCTCCGGAGAGCACATCCACCACAGAAGGGATGACCAGAGAGCACATCCACCACAGAAGGGATGACCAGAGAACACATCCACCACAGAAGGGATGACCAGAGAGCATGGAAGATCCAACAGGGACCATTGCACAGCTAGTGTCCACTGTAGAATTATCATATGTAACCGGGCACACGGAAGAAGCGTTATGGTCGCCGCCATTGAACCTAAGGCCCTCAACACTGATTCTGCCAAAGGAAGATGAGAACGGTAGATCAGAGAGACATGCATCCTCAGGTTTTGTACTCTCAGAGGTCAGGAAGATTTTGCACTGTAAAGTGTCTATACTTGCCTCAATGTAGTCTATCACCTAGACAGGATTTAGAAGTGATTTGGATGCATTGACTGTGATCCCCAAATGCAGGACGAGCTTTAAGAAATAATACCTGATATGAGAAAGTAGACACCTGGTGGGAGCAGTGAGGAGCCAATCGTCCAGGTAGGGGTAGAGACCTGAATTCCCTGAAGCCTCAGGTAAGCTGCTACTACCGCCATCACTTTGGTGAAAACTCTGGGGGCTATGGTGAGACCAAAGGGTAGGGCTCGAAATTGGAAATGACTGACTCCTAGCCGGAAGCGAAGGAACTTCCTGGAGCTTCTGTGCATCTTTATGTGATAGTTGGCATCCTGGAGATCTAACGAGCACATCCAGTCGCACTCTTGCAGGTACGGCATGACAGACTGTAGTGTGACCATTCAGAATTTTTCTTTGGCAACTGACAGATTCAGGGTAGATAGGTCCAGAATGGGCCTTAAGTCCCCCGTTATCTTTGGCACCAAAAATAACCTGGAGTAGAAGCCCGATCTGGACTGATCTGGGGGGGACGGGTTAGATGGCTCGTTTTCCTAGCAGCTTGGAAATTTCATGGGCTGCTGACTCCCTTTGTTTGGGTGGTACGTCCGGGAGGTATTTGGGAGGAACCACAAAAGGGATAGAGTATCCTCTGGATATGATCTGAAGCACCCAGCGATCTGATGTAACGGACACCCATGCTGCCAGGTGCAATGGCAATCATCCCCAGACTGCCTCCAGAGTACAGCAGTCAAGGTTGCTGTCCGAGAAAGGTTCTCGAGACCAAAAATTCCTTGGACCTTCTCTGCCTCTGGGTCAACGTCCATTCTGTCCCCCTCTGCCTCTGGGGGAAGAAGAGCCCTGAGTGTCCCGGGAATACTGTGACTTCTGAAACCATATCTTCTTTTGCCCTCTCTGATTCTGGGAAAAGGATCTTTGAGGGTTCGAGAAGCAGATTCCGATGGCAGAAAGTGTCTTCCCGTCCTTCTCACTCTGGACTAAAGTCTCTTTGATGGTCTTACCAAAGAGAGTACAGCCGTCATAAGGGGCACTGACAAAGGAAGTCTTGAAAGGTTCAGAAAACTCACATAGTCTGAGCCAGGCATTGCACCTCATGGACACAATGGACCCAGTTGCCCTAGCCGCTCCTTCAGTAGCATGCGAGATGAGTCACATGGATGTGTTGGGAAACTGCTTTCAAAGTGGCCATCCTCATGGAAAATGAGTCCCTGTCCTCCTGGGACATGGACTTAGGGGGAGACTCAGCCAGCTCCTTGACCAGGTCGTGCTGGAGTCTTGTGACATGGGCCAGGTAGTTCAGCGCCCTAATAGAAAAGGTCGCTGATGCATAAACCTGCTTCCCTAAGTGGTCCATCATCCGCAACTCTCAGTCAGGAGGATGAACAGAGGAACTCTCTTGGGCTAGTTCCTTCTTTGTGGCTGCTGCTACCACCATAGCATCTATGGGGGAGCCTTGTTCCATGCTGGCCTATCTGAAGGTGGACTCAAGATCTTATCAATCCGTTTTGGGATTGGTTCCACGGTGTTCAGCTCCTTCCAGGTCTGTGAAGTGACAAGGTCCACCGAGGGATCTGCGGAAGGGGACACCCAGGAAGTTGATGGGCCCGTGCCGAAAGCCTCCAGGAACACGGACTCGTCAGAAGGTTTGGGGGAAGACTAACCTCCCTGTTGGCGAAGGATTTCCGTGATGTCTCCAAAGGATACATCCTTGAGAGGTGACCTGGGGGAATCTTCCCCATCATCCAAATCTCTGTCCTCGGTGAGGGACTAGGGGGAGTCCAAATGCCTCCTCTTACACATATGCTTGAAAGGCACGTCTATGGTGGGGCTCTCCGGGGGAACTCGCAAACCACTTGTTCCTCAGGGGGAAACCGTCTGGGGCTCCTCGAGCATGGGTTGTCCCTCTGCTGAAATGATAGGATTCATAGATAGAGCCGAGGGGGTCGGGCGGAGTCCGAGGGGAATATCAAGAGTTTCAATCCAGAGGAGAGAACCCTTTCTACCATGTCGAATGCCGAGGGAGAACGAACCTCCTTGGGAACCAATAAGGAAGCTCCTCGAGCACGGGCTGTCCCTCTGCTAAAATGATGGGATTCATAGAGCCGAGGGGGTCGGGTGGAGTCCGAGGGGATAGTCAAGGGTCTCAATCCAGCAGAGAGAACTCTTTCTACCATGTCAAACGCCGAGAGAGAACGAACCTCCTTGGGAACCAATAAGGAAGCCGGTCACCCAGGACCCGACGTGAGAATCAGAGCCGGGCCTGAAGAGGACGGAGCTTCGAGGGAGGGAACTTGCCCCGACAAAGCCGGAGACGACGAAAAAAGTTCCACTCCCTTGGATCCAACACCTAAGCTCCTGCTCCGAGAGAGGCTTGGATCTAAACTGGTCGGATCAGACATGCTCCAGGTAGCTGTCGACGTCGAGGAAGCAGGTACCATCAGCACAAACCCCCCCCCCCCCCGACTAAGGCCATCCTCGGATCAGAGTACTCCGAACCCGGTGGAAGGATTGGAGAAGGAGAAATAGGTGTAAAAATAGGAAGTGAGCTCCCCCCTCCGGAGGGAGAGGGGGCTGGTAAGACCCCATCTGGATCTGAGTATGAATGAACCTCATCATTTTATCTATGTCAACTTCCGAAGAGCTCCACGTGGACCTTGACGAGGCCATGGACTCCGACCTTGTGGGTCGAGGAACAGATGCCCTAGATGGAGAACGTGTCTCCTCCGGCTCCGGGAAAAATCTCGGAGATTGGAGCTGATGGGAGTCATGGATCCTAAGCTGACTTTTGGTGGGAGAAGGGAGGTCCTGGGACCTCTTACGTTTGTCAGCTCTGTGGGATTTTGGCGCTCTCTCTTCTCTCTGCCCCTTTTCCGGCCCACTTTCACAGGCTTTGAAATGGGAGGCTGAGTTCCAGCCTGGGAGGGGGGAGAAGCAAGGGCAAGAGAGGAAGGAGAGGCAGCCACAGCAGACGCTGTGACCGAAGCCGAGGCAACTGCCTCAGAAGTGGGAAGAAGGCCTTTCACGGCCAACTTAGCCTTCCTGTCCTTGATAGCACGAGGGTTAAAACCCGCATGCATACAGAGCAGTCAGTACTGAGATGGGCAACGCCCAAGCACATTACAAAGAGTGTGGCCATCTGCTGGACACAATTTATGGCCACACTCAGTGCACCTTTTGATTACAAGCTTACCAGCCATGCTTCTATCCAGCCACTCAAACAAGAAAGGGAAAAGGGGAGAAAAATACCAGTTTTCCCACTTAAACCACTCACCACTCTCAAGTCACACAGAACACACTGATGGGGAGGGGAAGCAAAACACACTAACCAACTAATGCTAAACTACAAGAAAGATCAATTTCACAATGCACCAGCGAAGGGAGAAGTAGGAACCTACACTAAAACACTATACTAATTTCAGAGAAAAAAAGCTGCTTAAAAGCAGCAAAAAACACTCACTACTCGGAGCTCAGGAGATCATGATGCTTCAGCAAGCTGCGGCAAATGTGATCTGGGGGCTGGAAGGTAGTGGAGGTGTATTATGGGTAAGGGGAGGAGCTTGGAGCTCAGAGCAGATGCTAGTGAGATTGCCGGCTTGGATCCGATACGGATCCAGTATCCCACAGGTTGAAGATCAAATGAAGTAAACTACTTCAGATCAATTTTTATTTATAAGAAAAGTGAAAATTTAAAAAACATATTAGAATGACAGTATAATCAGAAAATTTGTGGGAAAGGTATGAATACTTGGATGTTTTTTTTTTTTTTTTTTTGTAAGAGGTGCAGGTTTATTAACATTGGTAATTGTATTAATGCTCTTTTATGTAGCACTTACCACAAATGTCGATGTTCAAGTAGATCAACGCTACAGTACAGAGTCTTGGGACTTCCTGTAATGCAGAAGCCTGCAACTAGCCCGATTCCCAAGGACTTTGATTCACCCATGCCCGATGGACGTCAAAGAATGAATGTCCTGACACCAGGTTATAAAAAGGGGCATCCGTCTGTACTATTCTTAGGTCTTTCTAGGCTGTCAAAGTCAGTCCAGTGCTTGAGGACAGCACAACCTTTCCAGCTGTCTAAATCCTGAGGTAGAGTGACTATGGGTTAGAAGGAGAAGAAGAGGGCTACAGGAGGAGGATGATAAAATGCTTAGGGTACCTACCCTGGGTCTATGACATATCGTCGAATGGTTCCTCAGGAATAGCTATTCATTGAATACCTTTAATAAAGCCGTTCTTCAGAGAATGGCAGATTTTAACTAGGACAAACCAGCGATTGGCCGCCATCTGGAATTTGCCCTTTTCCTCACTGTAGTACGATCTCTGAGCTGATATATTTAGTTGGGGGGGTCTGAGGGGTGACCCCCACACACAGACACACGATGGCAGGTTTTACATTTTTTTTTTTTTTGGGGGGGGGGGGGTCACTTGGTTGGCCAACCGCTTGTGTGCCCTAGTTAAAATCTGTCGTTTGCTGAAAAGCAGCTTCAATAAATGTGAAATGTCATAGACCCACCTACCCCAACCCCCCCACCCACTGAATGCCAGGCAGACAGAGGGGAAGTTGGTACTGAAACACTGATCTACTCAAACATCTATATGTATGGTATGTGTAACACAACTGTATTATGTTTTTTCTGTAGTCAGTGTTGCAGTACTGATCCTTGGAAGGACTCCCAAAACTACAGATTGGGTGGTTGGCTGTCTGAGATCCCCTGGGACAGAAGACTCTGTGGAACAGCAGTAGCAAAACCTTCCCTAGTTTTGGATGCAGAGCCTACACTGTAGTACTTGGCAAAGGTGTGTACCAAAGATCAGGTGGCAGTTTCCAAGAAGGCCTGAGTAGGGGCAACCTTTAGTAAGGCAGTGGTGGCTGCACTGAGTCTCATGGAATGTGCCCTGGCAGATGTTGGTACTTACTTTCCATGACAAGTACAGTAAAAGGCAATACAAGTAGCTGCACATTTTGAAACAGTCTGTTTGGAGACATGACTACCTTCTTTTCCTTTTGCAAAGGCCACCAAAAATTGATCTGCTCTATTTGGGGACTGTGACCTCCTAAAGTTGCATCTGATCTCAGTGCCCATCCAGCAAATGTAGGATTTGTTCATCTTTATTCTGTGGATTAGGGAAGAAAACTAGTAAATGTACAGCTTGGTTTACAGAAAACTATTGACACTACCTTGGGCATGAAGGAAGGGCTAATTCTCAGGGTAATTCTCTCCCTGTGGAATACAGTGAAAGGTTCTTTGCATATTACGGTTTGCAGTTCTGAGACCCACATGGCTAAAGTAACTGTTATCAGTAAGATGGTCTTCCATGTGAGCATCTTTAGAGGGGGAGGCAGTTTGCTCAAAAGGTGGCAGGGTGAGCTTTTCCAATATACAATTCAGGTCCAAAGAGGGTACAGGATTTCTCCAAGGTTGTCTCAGGTGTATTACCCTTTAAGAAACCCTTTCAAGTGAGGGTAAGTATAGATAGGTACAGAGCAAGCTATGCAAGTAGAAATTTCAGACTGCGTGTACTTTAATAGAAGATTAAGAAAGGCCCTGCTTAAACAGCTCTGAAAGGTATTCCAGCACTATGTGGCATCACACCTTTGACGTGATACCAAACAGAAAACCTTTGCCACTTTGATAAGTGTGATTTTCTGATAGTTGGTTTTCTTGCCTCTCTTAAGACAGACAACACCTCAGTAGAATAAATTACTAGGTGTTAGAAATCAATCCTCCAGACTGCTAGGGTGTGTGCATGCATGGATGAATGACAGACCTCTTGTGCCGGATGAGTAGATCATGAGGAGAAGAGTACAGTATCGTTACTTGCTGAGGGTCAACAGAAAGGGGAACCAGTATAGCCTTGACCAGAAAGAAGCTATGAGTATCACTCTTGGTCTGTATGACCTAAGTTTCAGCATTATCTTGCAGGTGTTAAGGGTAACAGAGGGAAGGCACACGGGAAGAGGTCTATCCATTTGAAGGAGAAGGTGTCCATTTCTCCATGGCCACATTTGACAGGTTCTGGAGTAGAACCTTTGTAACTAACAGTTCAGAAAAAAGGCAAAGAAATTTACACTGAGATTTCCCCATTGGTGGGTGAGGTCTAGAAAGATCTCTCTTTTCAGTACCCATTCATTGGAGTTCAGAAGTGCTCAGGGAATCTGCTATAGTGGTGATCTGCCCAGAATGTAAGACGCTATTAATGTGAGTTGTTATTCTTGTGTCAGAATCCATCCTTTTATCGATAAACTCCACAGGCAGTGGGGTATGAGGGAGTAACCCTTTCTTTACTTATGTACCACACAACTGTGGTGTTTGTCCAAATCAGAAGTATTGCCAGGGTCAGGTTGTTTTGGAAGGCTTTTATTTCCAGAAACAATGACATTTCTTTTTGGCTTAGGTGAAATTTCCACTGTTCTGGATTCTAAATGTCCTGCACCTTCAGCTCACCTAAACATGCTCTCCAAGTTATGTCTGAGCTTATAGTTTTGTCGGTCTATTGCAGACCGAAGCTTGCCCCTAGGATTTGTAGAATGTTCTCTTTCCACCAAATTAGGTCCATTTCAGGCAGGGAAGAAGGGGGAACCACAGTCCCTAAATGATGAGTGCTGTTCTCCAGTTTATTTACTTACTTATTTTTTTTTAGGAACCATTAGAATTTCCTCATGTGCAATTTTGCAACTGCTACCATCAGGATACAGGATGCGATGTACCTGAACACCCTTAAGAATTCTCATGTTGTGACTGTCTGCTTTTCTAATAGGTTCAGCAAATAATTTGCCACGCAGGTGGCCTTGCCTTGTGGTAAGAAAGCCTTTTGTTGGACTGAGTTTATCAATATGCCCAGAAAGAGGATTCTTATTTGTGGATGTAGTTGAGCCTTGAGGAGGCTGAGGGTGAGGCTTACCTTCTGAAAGCATTCCATGGTGATTTGCAGAGCTGCCTGATGTGCCAGCATGAAATTCTCCTGGATCAGGCAGTTGCCCAGGTTAGGGTTCTAGAATGGTAAGAGCAAAAAAAACAAAGACAGCATGAGCACCCTACTGTATATATCCAACCTTTAGCGTGTAAGGGCTGCAGGGTGAAACAAAAGGCAAAAAGGATGATACTCTGGATTACATCCCCTAGATCTATGGCCAAGGTATAAACTGTATACTACAGAATATGTAATACTAGGATCATGTGACAAAGAACCATGCAAGTAACAGATTCAACAGTGTCTTTATTCATACCTGATGACAATATCTCGTGAACTGGAGTATTATCCTTTTTGGCTAGAGTTCTGCAATGGTCTATAACAGGTGCAGACATTCTGTGAATAGTCTGGGAGCAGTAGATAATCCAAATGATAAAGCAGAGAACTAGCAGTGCAAACTATCTGCCAGAAAGCAAAGGTATTTTCTGTGTTCCTTGGCTATATGAACATGATGTCTTTCAGGTCTAGGGTCACCATATAGGCTCCTTGGAAGATCATGGGTATTTTTGCAAGGTTAGCATTCTGCACTTTGGTATGTGGAGGAACCATGTTTAATTTTGACAAGTCTAGGGTTCATCTCCAGGTGGCTCCTTTCTAGGGACCAGGACAATTCTTTTTTTGGGGACCAGGAATATTCTTAAGTAGAACCTTGTGCCCTCCTCTTCTGTGGGGACTGGTTGAATAGACCCTCGTTGCAGAAGTTCTGTTAGGATTGAGGAAGGATGCAGAGGAAAAGGTGTTACCTGAATCTGAGTAACAGAAAGATTGAGGAGGGAGGTGTTCTGCATAAGACAGTTCTTTCTTATTTTCAGATTCTGAGTCGCCTGGGGAGAAACATCTCTCCTCCTCCTCTTACTGGGAGAAGCTCCTGAAACAGGCATCTGTAACTGGCTGGACCCCATGGACTTCAAGGGATCCATAAACTTCTGGGCCAGCTTAACCAGGTCCTGTACACCAACCTGGGGAGATCAGGCACTTTGGGCTGAAGCAAGTTAATTGGTCTTTTGGGTTTAGGTGTCCAGGGTTTGAAATAAAGGCCACAAACTCTATCTGGTTCCCTAGGATTTCCTCTCGTATGACTACCAAGAAAATACTGCCCTCTTCCTTGGTTACTAACACTCAAGTTTTGGAAACAGAGACCTATAAAGTAGCTTCGGACCAGAGAAGTGGTCTCCCACCATAGCAGTATCCTGAAGGGTCACAATAGAGGGCATGGGCCTACTAGTAGTTGGGCCAAGGGGCTGCAAAGGAGCCTCACCTGGGTCACTGACAAAAGACCTGGCAATGGATCCAAAATAATTTCTCATTTGGTTTATCTTTTCATTTCTTAGGGAAGGCATCAAGTCTGAAGACTCCACGTGTGCTGCAAGGGCTTTTCAAGATGTTAGAATGAAACCTAGTGCAACACAGACAAAGTATATTTTTGTACCTACCATAAATGTAGATGTTCGAGTGTTCACACTGCTGCAGTCATTACACTTGGGTTATCCTGCCGTCAGGCAGTCCCGCAGTCGGCCAGAGTTCCAAAGTCTTGGTCCGGCGTTGGCTGCTATCACTTCTTCCCTGACGTCAGAGCGCCAGGAGTATATAAGATGCATCCAACGCCATTTTCTTCAGTTTTTCTTGCCCCATATGTCAGGTGCCCCAAGTAGGTAGGCAATACATATTGCTAATAAAAAATAGACCTATACAATAAAAACAATACCTTCAGTGACAAGCAAATACACCACAAAGGTTGTATAGGATAGAAAGGTATAGATAACTCCAGCTAGTTCAGAGGGGATGGAGGGAAGGTAACCTGGACTGCAGCAGTGTGAACACGAACATCTACATTTATGGTAGGTACAAAACTGTACTATGTTCATTGTGTTACACTGCTGCAGTCATTACACTT
This sequence comes from Protopterus annectens, assembly GCF_019279795.1. Lineage (NCBI taxonomy): Eukaryota > Metazoa > Chordata > Ceratodontiformes > Protopteridae > Protopterus > Protopterus annectens. The sequence continues at coordinate 919,048,080 of NC_056731.1, forward strand.
GGGTAGAATCCCAAAATTAAGGTTGTGTGGCTGGTCTATAAAGAGTTAGGATTGGCTATGAGGCCCTGCAGAACTGCAGTGGCAAATCCTGCTCTGGATTTAGAGTAAAGAGGCAGGTGGTAATGCTTGGTAAAGGTGTGCACTGAACTCCAAGTTGCAGCCTCCAAAATTTCCTTGGTAGGTTCTCCTCTGAGAAAGGTTGTTGAAGTGGCTGTTGCCCTGGTGGAATGTGGCCTAATGTTAATTGGGACTGATTTTCCATGCTGTGTGTAGCAGTAACGAATACAGTGTCCTATCCATCTGGATATAGTCTGCTTTGTGATAGCCTTGCCCTGTGATCCTGCAGCATATGCTACAAACAGTTGCTCAGTTTTCCTGAAAGCTTTTGTTTTGTCCAAGTAGAAGCATAGCTGCCTGTGTATGTCCAAAGAATGCAGAAGTTTCTCCCCTTTATTCTGGGGGTTTGGATAAAAAGTTGGCAAATGGATGGTGTGGTTAAGAGCCACACTAGATACCACCTTTGGCATAAAGGTAGGGTTTGCCCTTAAAGAAATCCTGTCCTGATGAAAAATTATAAAAGGTTCCACTGCCATTAATGCCTGTAGCTCTGAGACTCTTCGTGCTGAAGTTACTGTCAGGAGCAGAGCTGTTTTCCATGATAAAAATTTTAGATCGGCTGCTGGCTCAAAAGGTGGTAGGGTCAGTTTTTCCAAAACAAAATTGAGGTCCCAAGTTGGTGTTGGTGCTCTCCGGGGCGGTCTTATGTTTTTAGCCCCTCTGAAGTACTGCTTTAGCAAGGGATGAGAGAATAAAGGAGGATCAGTGTTGTAATGTGCTGAATTGGCAGAGGCGTGGATCTTAATTGATGAGAAGGATAGACCTCTGTCCAGCATCTCAGTTAAGTATTGTAAAATCTGAGGAATGTTTGGAACAAGAGGGTCAAGGCTTTGAGCCTGGTTACAGGCGCAGAATCTCTTCCAATTTTCTGAGTAAGCTTTCCTGGTGCTAGGCCTCCTGGCCTCCAAAATGACATCCATAACAGCTTTAGAGAGAGGTGTTGCCTGTTTGACTAATGAATCTGCCATGCAGCCAGGTTTAGGGTTTTGAGCTGACCGTGTAGGATCTGACTGTTTTGTTGAGTCAGAAGGTGTGGAATTTGAGGCAAAATCCATGGTGGGCCTTGAGCCAAGTTCCTCAAGATAAGGTACCAGTGCTGGCGTGGCCAGTCTGGAGCAATCAGGATCATCTGTGGTTTTTCTTGTCTGGCTTTTAGGAGTACCTTTGAAAGGAGAGGCAGTGGCGGGAAGGCATAAACCTTTAGGTTTTTCCAGCTGAACAAAAGAGCATCCACTTTCCACGCTTGTTTGTGATAAGTCCTTGTGCAGAATTTTTGTAGTTGGCAATTCAGTGGGGAGGCAAAAAGATCTATGTCTGGGCATCCCCATTTTTGCGTTAGCATGCTGAACCATTTGTGGATTCAATTTCCATTCATGAGGGTCCATGATATTTCTGCTTAGATTGTCTGCCAGAGTATTTTTCTTTCCTGGCAGGAATTGCACTTGCAGGTGAACTTGATACGTTAGAGCTGTGTTCCACAAGGTCATGGCTTGCCTGCATAGGGGATAAGAAGGAGTGCCCCCTTGCTTGTTTATGTACCACATTACTGTGGTGTTGTCTGTCTTTAGTAATAATTGTCCTGGAGGCAGAAGGTCCTTGAAAGCTGTTAGAGCATTTTGAACAGCCAGCATCTCTTTTTGATTGATGTGAAGATGCATCTGGTCTGTGGTCCACTTGCCCTGAATGCATTTTCCTGCCATGTGTGCTCCCCAGGCGTAATCTGAAGCATCTGTTGTTAGAGTCTGTCTGGCTGTGGGTTGGGTAAAAGGCTGACCCTTGTTTAGGTGACATGCCTGTGCCCACCATCGAAACTCCTGTTGTAGGCAGGGAATCATTGGTATTACTGCTTCTAAACTGTGAGAGAGTCCAAACACTTTTTAGGTACCATTGTAATTTCCTCATATCCAGTCTGGCATATGGTACTAGTAGTATGCAGGATGCCATGAATCCTAGGGCCTGCAGAATTTTTCTCGCAAGGAGATGGGACTTTTTTGCCAGTAATTGAAAATATTGAGTTAGTTGAACTTGTTTGTCTGCCATGAGGTAAGCCATCTGGGCCGTTGTATTTAAGCTGGCACCCAGGAACATAATCTGTTGTGAGGGCACTAGTTTTGACTTCTTTTCGTTTACTGTGTACCCTAGAGAAATTAGTAACCTTTTTACAAACACCAGAACCTGTAGAAGAATGTCCTTTGTCGCTGCTTGAATGAGGAAGTTGTCCAGGTATGGATATATTTGAATTCCTTTTAGTCTGCAAAATGCAATTACTGGTGCCAGGCACTTTGTGAAGACCCGGGGTGCAGTAGATAAGCCAAAGGACAGTGCAGAGAATTGGTAGTGCATTGTACCAGCTTTGAATCTGAGGTATCGTCTGCAATTTTGTCTGATAGGGACATGCAGGTATGCCTCTGAGATCCAGAGTAACAAGCCAAGCCTTCTTGCCCAGCATGGGTAGAAGCTGCTGTAATGTCAACATTTTGAGTTTCAGAATATCCAAGTAAGTATTCAGAATTGAAAGGTCTAGTATTACCCTCCAGGCCTTGTCCTTTCTGGGGACCAGGAAGAATCTTGAGTAAAATCCTTGTCCCTGTTGTGGTACTTTTTGAATAGCTCTCATGTCCATGAGGGCTGAAATTTGTTTTTGTGCCTCTGCCCATTGATTTTATGGCAGGTCTGGCATTCCTTTTAGCCTTGGTAAAGTATGAAAGTGGAACCTGTAACCTTGAGACACAATATTCAGAACCCATTTGTCTTGGGTGATTGTTTGCCAGTTTTGAGAAAAAAGTGCTAGTTTTCCCCCTAAGGGGGCTTCCAAAAGGGACGTGCTTGGCGTACGAAGGGGAAAGTCATTGTGACTGTTTCCTGTAAGGTTGAGACTTGTCCTCACCTCCTTTTGGGGTTGAGGTGCCCCACTGTCATTGTCTGTTTAGATCTGCCTCTTGGGCGTCTGTATCTGCCTCTCTGTGGTCTGTCTGACACTGGAAAGGACCAACTCTTTGTTGGCCAATTTCTGCTAAACCGAGGTGGCTGTAAAAAATCCTTGACTGTTTGCATGGATTTAGCTTTATCCTCCATTTTCTTTAACACCTCTTCTGCCTTAACACCAAACAAGGTATCATGCTGTAAAGGCGCATCCAATAATTTTGCCTTAACATGATCAGGTAAACTCTGTTCTTTTAACCAAGCATGTCTTCGAATCACAGAACCAACTGCGGCTCTACAAGAGGCCTCTAAAGAATCAAAACCACATTGCAGAGTATGTTTTCCCACCTGTTCAACTGCATGTAATAAATCCTGCATTTCTTTACAATCAGGAGCTTCTGAGCTTGCAAGCATTTTCTCTTTTAACTGAGCCATTAAATATTGTTTGTACTTAAGCATGTGAAACTGGCAATTTAAAGCTCTTACTGCTAAAGTTGCAGAAGTGTATACTTTCTTCCCCCATCTATCCAAAGCTCTGGAATCTCTGTCAGAGGGTACTGGATTTTTTGCAATGGAAGCCTTAACCCCTTTTGGACCCTGGGAAATAGTTTCTGGATCAGCAGAAGGGTTTTTGTAAAGAAACTTGTGAGAGTCAGGGCTCTATAATACCTATCTGGCTTGGCTGGAGCAGGGGGTAAAGAATCAGGAGATACGCTGGATTCAGAGAACACATCATCCACAATATCTAGCACAGACGGAATAGCCAGGGGCCTGTGCTGAGGCAATAAAAGGAAATCCCTGAGCCTTTTCTTGGATTTTGAGTAATCCTGACTTTCCCAAGGGAAATGCTCCCTCATGGTATGTAAAGTTTCCTCAAAAGAATAATCCTCAGGAGGAGAGGCTGAAGGGATAGATTCTTAAGCATCAGAGCCCTCATAGGGGGGTAGAGAGTATCCCTGGTCTGAAGAGAAATCAGAGGAAACGGAAACCTGATCAGAGGAATCATAGTCTGTATCCTGCCTAGGCCTTTTCTCAGGAGGGGGATGGGAACCCCTGATTAGAGTAATGAGGTCTTCGGCCATTTTAAGCATCTGTTTCTTAGGCATGGAGGACTGTCCAGGAGAATGCTGTACTTGTTTCTGTCTTTAATGGTACTTTTGTCTTGGCTGTTGTTTTAATGGTAAGTTGTGAAGGTCTGAAAACACCCTCAGAAGCCGATGCCTGCTCAGCGGCTCCAGACCCATCTGAGGTATTAGGTTCTGTAGGCCCAATACCTTGAGTTTCCAGAGGCCTAGTTGTCTCTAAGTGGGAGTCAGAAGCAGCCTGTGGCTCTGAGGTAGCAGGTGTCAGGGGCTGCAAAAGCGCCTCACTGAGAACCGGCGAACCAGCGACTGGCCTAGAAGAGGTTTTGTTGTCGGTTTTGGACCTCGGATGCCTGTCTTTATCCTTGTCTTTGCATTTTGTCGGTATTGAGGTCGTCGGTTGATCCGACGGCATAGTATAATTGAACCTTCAGCCAAAGTAGTGCAAAGCAAAATCAAAACGTCTTTTCATAGTGTGTTTGTTAAATCTGGCACAAAACCAACAACTAGTGACGTCGTAATCAGGGCCTAGGCATGGAATATAGTTAGAGTGGAAGTCCTTATGCTTATGAGGTATTTGCTTCCCACAAGAAATACAATTATTAACTTTTTCTGACATCGATCTGAGGCAAGAAAAAAGTTTCCCCAATGGAGTACTTAGCTTTATTGAAGACTTCGGATCTGAAATTAGACTTCGAAAATCTCAGGAGTCGGTTGGCCGACCGGCACTTGCGAACTGCTTCTGCTTCGGGCACCGCGTGGCAAGAAAGACTGGAGAAAATGGTGTCGGATGCATCTTATATATCCCTGGCACTCTGACGTCAGGGAAGAAGCGACAGCAACTGACGCTAGACCAGGACTTTGGAACTCTGGCCGACTGCGGGACCGCCTGACGGCAGGATAACCCAAGTGTAATGACTGCAGCAGTGTAACATGATGAACATCTACAAATGTCATGCTGAGACCAAAGTAAAACAAACAATATGAATGAACATCCTTATGCGGGATTTGCTTCCCATACTTTAAGCAGTCATTAACCATTTAAATATTAAACAGAAGGAAACTACTCCATCTGGGTACTTACTTGAGTACTGACTGGAGATAACTCTGGAAAACAATCCAAGATGGATTGCAAGTGTTAGAAATACAGAGTAGCACACAGGACTACATAGCTAGAAAGAAATGAAGGTGGTACCAATGGATGCCTATATTATACCCTGATGTCCGGAAGCCGGTCCTTGGATGTTTGTCTGCTAGGGATGATGCAGAGACTCTGGCAGGATAGTCACAGGCTTCTGCATGGCACAATGATTTTGAAGAACATTATTCTATGTATTAGAAGATTTAACTGTAAGTCAGAGAAGATAGTTTATTTAAGTACAAGTACAGTCTGCAAGACATTTTATGTTGGTAATATGTTTATAAAATTACCCAGAAAAACAAAAGGACACAAATTCTATTAAGAATAATGATAATATTAATCTCCTTTTATTTATAGTTTAGAGGGCAAGAATTTTAAGAAATTCACCTTTACAGTACCAGATTACAGGGGGAGATATTACTAGTTTAGTAGAAAAGAAAGTGTTACGGTGGCATGTAAAATTAAATGCCACAATTACCCCTGGTTTAAATGACACCCTTAATATTAAATGTTTACTTAAGTTATGTGAATGATAAAGAATGATTGATTTAAAGTTTAACAGAAGTGGAGTTTAAAAGTTTAAATAATTTTTGTTGATGCCGTGGTTTTAATTCTGAAGAAATCTACAAAGTATTAAATACAAGAGCACTAAATAATTCTTGGCTCTCCAGGGTTCATTCTTTGAGAAATTCAAGAGTTCCAGAGTCTGCACTTCATTGTTTCCTTTGTTTATTTCTTTCTTTATTTTTTACATTATGAGATTGGTTTTGGCTTTTGGATTTCCAGGGGAGAGCACAAGGGTAATTAGCATTAGTCATACAGCACTGACAGTGAGAAAGATCTCTGTGCTAACATCACCACAAGGGGAAAACCTGCAGTCTAAAAATCAGAAAGGCTTAGTGCAATGCAGAATCCTTCTGAGAAAATAATTCTGCACTGCACTGTCTGGAATCTGGTCACTTTCCCTTAATGGTACAGCTGGAAAATTAATGGACTGATTTAGATCGGTCTCCATGGACACTTTAGGTATAAAAGGAGGTTTAATTCACAGGATCACTCTGCCCTTGTGGAAGACCAGACACAGAGGTTCAGTACACAATGTTTGCATCTCACAAATTTAACTCAGTGAAGTAATGATTAAAAGAAAGGAATTTAACACAAAAAATAAAGTGTGCTCTGAATGCTGGCTCTAACAGGAGCACAGTAAACTTCTCTAGAACAAAACAGAGGTCTAATGGTGGAACAAGTTCCCCAAATAAAGGCCTGATGAGAAAGACTGCCAAAAGAACGGCATTATAAATATCAGAAGTAAAGGAAGAACTCAAAGCACTGATGAAAAGTTAAGATAGCAGCCACGTGAATTAATTTAACTGGAAGCATAGCTCATACTAGAAGGCAATAATTTGTACAAAGAGACTGAACAAAAAACAGACCTAACTTTCTTTCCAAGGCTCAAACAAGACAGGTATCTGTTTTCTTTTATAAGTTTTTTGCTTACTTGGGTTCTGCACAAAAATAAGGAAAGTACAGTTTTGTACCTACCATAAATGTAGATGTTCGAGGATCCACATTGCTGCAGTCCTAACACTTGGGTAGTCCACTGTCCCAGTCGGCCCGAATACCAAAGTATATGGCTGACGTCGGTCAAGGCGCATTAGTCTGACGTCAGGACGTCAGGGTACAAATGCGCATGACCGACGTCATATCCTCAGTCTTTTCTTGCCCCAGATGTCAGAAGACCCTAAAAAGATAAGGCCAAAACCACAAACACCAAACACTCCTGCACCAAAAATATGTACCATATATACAAAATTACAAGAGTATAACCTCACCCACACAACCACCCCTAAACACCGAGGGGAAGGAGGGAGGGAAATTGGACTGCAGCAATGTGGATCCTCGAACATCTACATTTATGGTAGGTACAAAACTGTACTATGTTCTTCATTCCACATTGTTGCAGTCCTAACACTTGGGTAGAATCCCAAAGCAGAGGTAAGGGAGGCTGGCAAATCATAAAGAAGCAGGAGCTGTCAACATGCCTTGCAAAATAGCTGTGGCAAAACCAGCCCTAGATTTAGAGTAGAGAGGAAGGTGGTAATGCTTAGAGAAAGTATGCACTGAACTCCAAGTAGCTGCCTCCAAAATATCCTTAGTTGCCACCCCCCTTAGAAATGCTGTTGAAGTGGCAGTAGCCCTAGTGGAATGAGGCCTAATCCCAGCTGGAATCTCCTTGCCATGATGGGAATAACAAAATGCAATGCAAAACCCAATCCACTTAGAAATAGTTTGTTTTGACACAGGCTTGCCCTGAGAACTCAAAGCAAAAGAAATAAACAACTGCTGAGACTGCCTAAAATCCTTAGTCCTGCTTAAATAATAACGCAACTGCCTGTGTACATCTAAAGTGTGCAAAATCTTTTCCCCCTTATTTTGGGGATCTGCATAGAAAGTAGGCAAATGAATAGTTTGGTTTAAAGCCACACTAGAAACCACCTTAGGCATAAAGGAAGGATTAGTACGTAATGATACCCTATCCTTATGGAAAATCAAAAAAGGCTCTACTGCCATAAGGGCCTGCAATTCAGAAACCCTTCTTGCAGAAGTAATGGCTAACAAAAAAGCAGTCTTCCATGACAAGTATTTCAATTCAGCAGTAGCCGAGGCTCAAAAGGTTGTAGAGTAAGTTTCTCCAACACAAAATTGAGATCCCAAGCAGGAGTAGGAGCTCTACGTGGGGTCTTATATTCTTTGCCCTCTAAGAAATTGTTTGAACAAAGGATGCGAAAACAATGGTGGGTCACAATCATAGTGAGCTGAAATTGCTGCAGCATGAATCTTAATGGAAGAGAAAGACAAACCTTTGTCCAATAACTCAGTAAGATATTGAAGAGCCACACTCAAATTAGGCTCAGAAATCTCCAAATTCTTTGCTGCACTCCAAAATAAAAATCTCTTCCATTTTTCTCGTACACTTTCCTTGTACTAGGTCTTCTGGCTTCCATAATCACATTTAAAACTTGTTGAGGAAGTTGAGACCTGCTGTGTTTCAAAACAGAATATGCCAGGCTGTTAGATGAAGAGAGTGAAGCTTGACATTGAGCAGATGACCGTCCCTCTGAGACAGCAGGTGCGGAATCAAAGGTAAAGGCCATGGAGGCTTCCTTACCAGACTCCTCAGTAATGGGTACCAGTGTTGCCGAGGCCAATCTGGAGCTATTAAAATCATCCTTGGCTTGTCTTGTCTGACCTTTAGGAGCACCTTTGGGAGAAGAGGCAGAGGTGGAAAGGCATACACATGAAGATTTTTCCAACTGAAAGAAAGAGCATCCACTTTCCAAGCTGTGTGATGAAACCTCTTTGTGCAAAACTTTGGCAGCTGGTGGTTTAGTGGAGAAGCGAACAGATCTATGTCTGGAGTTCCCCATGACACTGTCAATTTCCAAAATACATGAAGATCCAGTTTCCACTCGTGGGGATCCATGATTTGTCTGCTTAACACATCTGCTAAGGAGTTCTGTGCTCCGGCAGAAACCTTGCCTGAAGAGTTAGTTGCAAGCTGAGCGCAGTCTCCCATAAAATCATTGCTTGCCTGCATAACGGGTAAGAATGTGTTCCCCCTTGTTTGTTGATGTACCACATGACAGTTGTGTTGTCTGTTAGAATCAACACCTGCCCTGGAAGAAGTAACTCCTTGAAAGCCATTAATGCAAACTGGACTGCTAACATCTCCTTCATGTTGATATGTAGATGCTGTAGTCTGGCAGGCCACTTGTCTTGTATCCACTTTCCATTTAGATGAGCTCCCCAAGCAATGTCTGAGGCATCTGTCGTTAGAATCTGACTCGCCTCTGGCCGGGTCACAGAGAGTCCCTTGTTTAGGTGACATTCCTGAGCCCACCACAAAAATTCCTTTTGAATGCAAGGTATTATTTGAATGACAGTGTCCAAATCCTGGCAGTGCTGTGTCCATACATTTTGAGATACCATTGCAGCTTCCTCATATGCAGTTTGGCATTGGGAAGCACCAGAATACAAGATGCCATGAACCCTAAGGCTTGAAGGACTGTCCTTGCAGTCAGCCCGGACTGAAGAGATAGATGATGGAAGTAAATGGAAAGATTCTTTTGTTTGTCCGGGGTTAAAAGGCCATCTGGGCTGCTGTATTCAGTCTCACACCCAGAAAGCACATGTCTTGAGAGGGTACTAGACTGGACTTTATTTCGTTCACAGAATACCCTAGGCATCTTAGCACTGCTATCACATATTCCAAATGCTGTAAAAGGTCTTCCTTTTCTTGAGCCAGAATCAGGCAGTCGTCCAAGTAAGGATAGATTTGTATTCCTTTTAGCCTGAAGTAAGCTATTACTGGAGCCAGAACCTTTGTGAATACTCTGGGCGCAGTAGATAAGCCAAAGGGCAATGCAGAGAACTGATAATGGGAAATCCCAGCTCGAAAACGCAGATACTTCCTGCAACTTAGCCTGATAGGCACATGAAGGTAAGCCTCCTTGAGATCTAAAGTTACCATCCAGTGATCTTTGCCCAGCAGAGGTAAAAGCTGTTGTAACGTCAACATTTTGACCTTGGGAATGTCCAGATAAGTGTTGAGGATAGATAAATCCAAAATTGGTCTCCACGTGTTCCCCTTCTTTGGTACTAGGAACAGGCGAGAATAAAATCCTAGGCCCCTTTCTGGCACAGGAACCGCTGAATGGCCCCTATTTGGAGTAACAGAGAAATTTGCTTGTGAGCCTCTTTTCTTTGTAGAGGAGGAATGTCTGGCATGCCTTTGAAAGGAGGCAAGGTATGGAAATAAAACCTGTAACCGTGGTGAATGATATCCAATACCCATCTGTCTTGGGTAATTAAATCCCAATTTTCTTTGAAAAGAGCCAGCCTTCCTCCCAAAGGTGCTGCCAGACGAGAATGTACTGGCAGCTGAAAAGGCAGGTCATTGGGTCTGTTTACGAAAGGACTGACCCCTGCCCTCACCAGAAGACTGAGCAGGTGAACTCCTGTTCTAGGCCTAAAAGAACCTTGAGCTCTGCCCCTACCACGTCTAGACCTACCCCTAGACTGGGAATCATAAGCAGGATATGTCCATCCCTTAGTAGGCCAATTTCTACTAAACTTGGAGGCTGCACCTGCAAAAAATCTTTAACAGTCTGCATAGACTTAGCCTTGTCCTCCATTTTCTTTAAAACTGCTTCCACAGGCGAACCAAACAACACATCAGACTGTAATGGAGCATCCAAAATCCTTGTCTTAACATGCTCAGCTAAATTCTGATCCCTCAACCAGGCGTGCCTACGAAGAACAGAACCAGTGGCAGCCACCCTCGAGGAGGCCTGCACAGCATCAAAACCACATTGCAAGGAATGCTTACCCACCTGTTCAGACACATGAACTAAATCCTGCAACTCTTTACACTCAATACCTTCCGCCAGAGCATCCACCTTAGACTTCAAATGTGAAAGGAGATAATTTTGATATTTTAACATGTGAAACTGGCAATTCAACGCCCTCATGGCTAAAGTGGAAGAAGTATACACTTTCTTTCCCCATCTATCCAAAGCCCTTGCCTCTTCCACATCAGAATCAGAATAAGGAGGATACTCCTGCACGTCTTCAGCCGAAGACTCAGAAGCCTCAGAACACTGCTCAAAACTCTCAAACTCAGGTTCCACCCTAGGCCTCTTATCAGGAGGGGGCATAGAACCTCTAATCATAGTAATCAAATCTTCTGCCATTTTAAGCATATGTTTCTTAGGCAAAGATCCTGAAGAGCTAGGAGAAACCCCCACTGAAGTTAAACCTGGCCTGCCTCTCAAAGAAGCCTTGGAAACAGAAGGGGAGGCTCTAACCACCTTAGGAAGAGAGGGAAGAACAGCCACCTGAGAAGCCCCCTCAGCCTGGCCTACCTCCTGAGAGGACACATCCTGTAACAGTAAAGTCTCTCCCTGAGACTCCAAAGAAACTCCTGGCAGAACCTCCGCTCCACTGAGCCTACTAAAGAACCCACCACCGGGACTGGCGGTTCTGCCACTCTAGCCTCTGCAGCTTTGTCCTTGCGCTTTTTGGCGGGCGGAGCATCCGACGGCATTTTATAATTACAACGCTTCCCAAAAACTAACCTGGCACAGTCTAACCTTCTCTTTATAGTGCGTTTGTTAAATCTAGCACAAGAGCGACATTCAACAACGTCGTGCTCAGGCCCTAAACAAGGTATACACAAGGTATGGTAATCCCTATGAGGTATCTGTTTCCCACAAGAAATACAGTTATTCACTTTTTCTGACATCCGGTTAAATACTGAGGCAAGAAAAAACAAAATATTCTAACGGGTACTTAGCCAACTTTGATTCGGTCTGAAACTCCGACTTCAGAAAATTTCAGAACGCCAACCTGCACTCGCAAAACTGCTTCTGCATCGGACCATGCGGCAAAAAAGACTGAGGATATGACGTCGGTCATGCGCATTTGTACCCTGACGTCCTGACGTCAGACTAATGCGCCTTGACCGACGTCAGCCATATACTTTGGTATTCGGGCCGACTGGGACAGCGGAATACCCAAGTGTTAGGACTGCAGCAATGTGGAATGAAGAACATCTGGACTAATCTACCCAGGTATGCAGCATTCCTGGTCATCAATGGAATTAAAAAAAAAACATGCAGTTAACTTGAAGGCATGAAGGTCTGAGTGAGACTTGCCAGATGGGTGAATCAGCAGGATTTTGAGGGGTCTGAATCTGAGAAGCTTCACCAGGAGGCAAGGCCAGAGCAAGGGGAAAGAACAGTTGTGTAAAATCTTACCATAACCACAGATGTCCTTCTCTTCCACGGTGCAGTATTCTTACTATGGGATTCTCCGCCTCAGGCGACCCGAACGTCGGCTCTTATACAAATGCTTAAGCCTGGTTGCTATTGGTGAGTGGGATGTCACACTCAGGGCCATAAACCAGGTGCCTTAAAATGTGACGACTGCATGCACAGACCTCAGAACTAACTGCCCAGTTGGACAGTAGACTAGGCAGAGCCAATTTGTGTCCTCTAGAACGGTGAAATGCCATTGACTGCCCAGTGTGACCATAGTCTACGTGGTGCCCCATAGACAGGTGAAAAGGAATGCAGTGGGATAGGTGGGTAGGAAGGAATACTGCAACATGGAAGAGAAGGACATCTATGGTTATGGTAAGATTTAAAAAAAAAAACTATTCTAGGTCTTTCTCTATTCCCATGTTGCAGTATTCTTACTGTGGGAGAGTACCACAGCTTAGGAAGGAGGAAGGGTGGAGGTAGAGGTAGCTGATTCCAGAATTCCCTGCAGGATTGCCCCAGAGAAACCTGCTCTGGAGATGTGATCCAATTTGTAGTGTCTGATAAAGGTGTTGAATAGTGGACCAGGTGGCTGCCTCCAGGATGGAGGCAGTGTCTAGGCCCTTGAAGAAGGTCTTGGTGGATGCTACAGTCCCAGTAGAGTGTGCTTTTACCCCCTGAACTAAATCCTTGCCTAGGTAGGAGTTGCAGAAACAAATAGTTTTCCTGATCCAACAGGAAACAGTTTGTTTGGAGACTCCTTGCCCAGGGCCCTGGGATGGAAGGATACAAAGAGTTGATTAGATTTTCTAATGGTCTTAGTTTTGTCCAAGTAAAACCTTAGCTGCCTGTGAACATCCAGGGAATGGAGTATTCTCTTGCTGTTGTCGGTAGTAGAGGGACAGAAGGTGGGGTAGGCGAACGGACTTGTTTAATAATAGCTTGTTGACCACTTTGGGCATGAAAGAAGGGTTGGTGCACAGGGTCACCCTGTTTTTGTAGATGATACTGTAGGCGGGGCATGCCATGAGAACCTGTAACTTTGACACCCTTCTGGCTGAGGTGAGGGCTACCAGTAGGATGGTTTTCCATGTGCACATTTGGAGTGATGCAGAACTAGCTGGCTCAAATGGAGCTAGTGTGAGTTTTTCCAGGATAAAATTTAGGTCCCAAGGTGGTGGTATAGGCTTCCTCGGTAGTCTGATGTGCAAAACCCCCTTCAGGAACAATTTAACATCTAGACTGGAGCATAAAGGAGGGTCTAAGGGTAAGCAGGCAGAGGCAGCAGAAAGTTGCACCTTCACTGAAGAGTATGAAAGCCCTGTCTTGATAAGCTAACACACAAGCTAAGACTAGAGGTACCTCCGCTAGAATGGGATCAATAAGCCTTTGGAGACACCATTTGGAGCACCTTTCCCATTTTAAAACGTAGGATCTCCTTGTGTTAGGTTTCCTGGCCTCCTTAGGACAGAAAGCACATCCTCATAGTGGTAGTGTCCGAAGGGTATTAAAAGTTTATCACCCAGTGTGTTAGAGACAGCATATCCAGATAAGGATGGATGAGAGTTTCCTTCTGCTGCGTGAGAAGGTCCACCTTGTGGGGTAACTTATGGTGATTGCCCTTGGCAAGGGATAGTAGAAGGGGGAACCAATGCTGCTTTGGCCAATAGGGAGTCAACAGCAAGATATTTGGACTGTCCCTCCTGATTTTCCAGAGGACCTTTTGAATGAGAGGAAAGGCATACAGAAATCGTCCCTTCCATGAGATGGTGAAGGTATCCACTCTCCAGGCTAGTGGGGGGTGGTCCTTGGTACAGAATTTTCTCAGTTGCCTGTTCTGGGCGGGGGGGGGGGGGCAAATAAGTCTATTTTAGGTGTGCCCCACTGGTGGACAATGTCTAGAAAAACTTCTCTGAGCAACATCCACACGTGATGCAGATAGAATGATCTGCTGAGAGCATCTGCTTGGTGGTTGTCCTGGGATGGGATGTAGACTGCCTGCAGAGATGAGTTGTTTTGTGAGGCTAGGTCCTAAATCTGCTCTGCCGGCCTGCAGAGGAGGTAAGACTTGCCCCCCCCATTTGTTGATGTACCACATGGCCGTGGTGTTGACCATGACGATTTGAAGGGGGCCTGACTGTAGTAGGGGAAGGAAAGCTTTTCAGCGCTAAATGAACTCCAGTCATCTCCCTTACATTGATGTGCTTTTTCAGGAGGGGTGCCTGTCAGCATTCTTGCACCTTGAGGCCCTTCGTGGTAGCCCCCCAGCCCAGATCTGAGGAATGTGTGTGCATATGTTGAACTAGTGTGGGGGCTAGGAGGGGAAGGCCTGGGTTCATTTGCACTTGTTGAATCCACCACCGTAACTCTGCCTTTAGGTAGGGTAGGAAGGGGATCTGGAACTCTAGAGGGTGGCTGTGATGGGACCACACATTCTTTAGATACCACTGAAGCTTCATCATGTGCATCCTGGCTAGTGGTAGCATGGGAATAGTGGCTGCTATAAGGCCCAGAAGTCACATGAATTGTCTTGCAGACAATTGGGGGGTCTGGATAAGATCCTGGAAGTGGTCCGTTAGGGAAATTACCTTGTCCTAAAGAAGGAATGCCTTCATTAGGTCTGTTCAGATCCTGCATCCCAGGAAGATTTTGTCCTGCTTTGGTGAAAGGAATGACTTGGGGAGATTGATGGTGAACACTAACCCTTGTAGTACAGACATGGAAGATTGCAGATTTTTTTAGCGTGTTTTATTTCTTTGCAAGAATGAGAATAACATCTAGGTAGGGGTAGATATGAATGCCCTCTTGGTCCTGCAGTAGGCTATGGTGGGAGCTACGCATTTGGTGAAGATCCAGGGTGCAGTGGAAACCAAAGGGCAAGGCAGTAAATTGAAAGTGAGAACATGGCCCAGCAAAACTTAAGTACTTTCTGTGAGTAGGCTGTATAGAGATGTAGAGGTAGGCCTCCTTCAGGTCTATAGTGGCCATGAACGCTTGGGGTGGTAGTAGTGGAAGAAGGGTCTGAAGGGATAGCATTCTGAAGTAAGGGACTTTTAGGAAGACGTTTAGAAAAAACAAATCCAGGATTGGCCTCCATGGTCCATCCCTTTTTGGTACTAGGAACAGCCTTGAGTAGAAATGTTTCCTTCTTGTCCTGAGGTGACAGGTTCTATGGTTTCTTGGGTCAGTAGATCCTGTATAATGTGAGGAATAAGGTGTAGTTGTTTTTTTGGGGGGAATGGAATGCCCCATGGTGTGAGCCTTTCTTTTCAAGATAGGAAATATCTTATGGGTTCATAGGTTCATACTAGGCTATCTGCCCGAGGGCATTTACAAGCCTAGCCCATAGTTTTGTGGCTTATGCCACCCCTTTAGTATGGGGAACTATACCCATTATTTTGCTGTGCCTCTGTCGAGCAGTGACACTGAGGTAATCCCTGGGATATATCTGCGATCTCCCTTCCATTGGTCAAGATTTCTCTTGAACAAGGCCAGCGAGGTGCTCTGCCTCACATATACCGGGATTTTATTCCACAGCATAGGGAGTCTTTGGGTGATGAATCTATCCCTCCAGCACGTCCTATTAATAGCCGTGTCGAGGTTTAAGTCTCCCGCCCTTGTGGCTCTGACGGATCTAGATTTTTTGAGGTGAAGCATATTCATCAAATCTGGGTTTGACATGGCCTTGTATGTTAGGCAAAGGTCACCTCTGAGCAAGCGGTGGCGACTGAATAGAGCTGGAGTTCTTTCAGTCGGGCAGCATAGGACAGATGTTTGAGACCCTTTATCCTTTTGGTGAGGAACTTTTGTGGCCTCTCCAGCTGCTGCAAGTGTCGGGTCAGGTACATTCCGAATGGGGCATTGTACTCAATCATTGGTCTGATGAGTGATGAGTATAGGGAGACTATGACCTCCCTTGATCTAGATGAGAATCCCTTCATGATAAGGTGGGCAATGTAGAAGGTCTTCCTAACTACTTTAGCTACATGGGTGTCGAATGACAGACTACTATCAACCTGGGTCCCCAGGTCCCTGATAACTTCTTCTGTGCTCAGTGGATTGCCACCTATTTGGTAGCTAGGGGTAACCTTGTTTTTCCCGAAGGGTATGACTATGCATTTTTTGCATTTAACTTTAGGCCATGGCTCTGGCACCAGTTATCCGTTTCTGTGAGACCCTTCTGAAGGATATCTGTGTCAGATGTGTTTTCTACTATGGCCCAGTTTGCAGTCATCTGCAAACTTTGTCAGCCATAACCCTCCTGTGTTTGCTTGTACTTGGAAAAGTAGATGCCAAACAAGAGTGGGCCCAGGACTGAGCCCTGTGGTACACCACTTGTGACAGGCTTTGAGTCTGACATGGCGCCAGCAACTCTGACCCTGTGGGTTCTGTCACTCAGCCAGTTTGCAACCCATCTTGTGATGTATGGGTTAACATTTAAGCTGATGAGTTTTTCAATGATACCCGAGTGGGGTATTGTATCGAAGGCCTTCGCCAGATCGAGGTAGGCTGTATGGACTGCCTTTCCCTCATCGATGGCTTTGGTGACTGTTTCGAAAAGTCAACCAAGTTTAGAAGGCATGATCTGCCTTTGACAAAGCCAAACTGGGATGGATCCAAAGTCTGCAAATTCCCTATGTCTTTATTTATGAGGTCCATTATGATCCTCTCCATGGCTTTGCAGATAAGGCTTGTCAAGCTAATGGGCCGGTAATTTCCAGGGTCGGTGGAGGCACCGCCTTTGTGAAGTGGGACCACAGTTGCAGTGCGCCACTCCCTGGGTACGTATCCAGAGGTAAGACTATGATTAAACAGCTGTCCTAGCTGTGGGTTTAATTCTCGTTGAGTTCGTGGAGCACACAGCCGGGGACACCATCAGGTCCCATGGATGCTGTGTTTTTTGCTTTGGAGAGAGCAGTTCTCACTTGGGCGTTGGAGATGTTTGTGGGGCTGCAATCGCTTGGTATAGATATCTCTCCTTTTGGGGGGGAGAAGTTTGCACTGAACCTGTCAGCCAGTATGTTGGCAATATCTGTAGGATCAGTAATCTTCCCATCATTTTGAACTAGTTCTGAGCATATCTGGGAGTTTCCTCCCAGGTTTCTAACATAACTAAAGAAGGCCTTATGATTGTCTTTTGAGTCTTTAGCTATTTTTCTCTCAAAATTTGCTTTGGATGATTTTATGAGAGCTCTTAGTTTTTTACTTATAGTGATCAAGGGTGTCTTACCTTTTAAGGATTTTGCTCTATCTTGTAGTAGCTTCCTCCTTTTGTTGTAGAGTTTGTTTATGGCTGGGGTCCACCAGACTGGACGCTTGCCTTTGGTACAAAGAGTCTTTGTTTTGCTTGGGATTGCCTTATCCATGCAGTCCTGCAGGTGCTGGTAGAAGGCATTTGTAAGTGATTCAGCGGCTTGAGTACTGTTTTCCATGGCTCGGGGCCTTAAAGGAGACCACACTAGTCTTTAGAAGTGTGAAGTCGGCTTCGAGAAGTTCTTTACTGTGGTCTTTTTTATTTCAGGTGGGGGTGGGATGAGGACCTCCAGCGAGATTAGTTTGTGATCTGATCTCACCAGTGAGGGGTATACTTCCGGTGTTGAACATTGTGCTCCCATGTTCGTGATGATGAGATCAAGTATGTTTTCTCCTCTTGTGGGGATGGTGACTAGTTGTTCCATGGCATTTGAGTTTATGAATTCCAGGAACTTTTGGGCTAGGGTGTTTGGGCTTGAGTAGTGTTCCCAGTCTATATTAGGGTAATTGAAGTCACCTAGTATGATGGTGTTTGGTGATACATTTATCCCTCTAGTGTTTTCAGGAAGGCCATGTGAGGTTCCTGAGTTTGTGAGGGTGGCCTGTAACATGCTACAATTTGCAGAGCAGTCTTGCCTATGGTTAATTGCACCTGGATGGTCTCCGATGCATCGTGCGTTGCCACCAGTCTTGAGGTGTGGGTGTCTTTGATGAATATGGATACCCCCCCTCCTTTCTTGGTATTGTCCGGATTTTGGGGCCGGAACGCATGATAAGAGGTAAAACCTGATAGTGCTGGGGTGCTCTCAGGAGCCTTGAACCAGGTTTCTGTCACTGCACAGACATCGATGTTCTCCATACTGAGAAGGGCCTTCAGTAATTCCTATTGGACAGTGCACTTAAAATTTTATCCGGGTGTTTGGGGATTGGCTCCACCGTGTCGGTCTCCTTCAACGCCCGACATATAATTAGGTCCATCAATGGATCTGCAGGAGGGGATAGGGACAACCAGGAAGTAGAGGGCCTTGCACCAAATGCCTCCAGAAACACCGATTCATCCGGGTTAGGTTTCTGGGCAGACCATGATGTCTCCAAAGCAGGCATCCTCGAGGTGTGACTGGGGGAAACCTTCCCCTTCCTCTAAATCGGTGTCTTCCATGAGGGCCTCCAGCGGGGAATCCAAGTGCCTCCTTTTACATGTACGTTTGTTAGGCCCCTCAGTAGTGGGGGTTTCAGGGACGGACTCTAACGTTTCGCTGTTCCCAAGCGGGAGCTCCCTGGGGTAAAGAAGCTGCAGGCTGTCCCTGAGGTAGCAGGATGGCCAGATCTGCACCAGAAACCGAGGGAGCCAGGGCAGAATCTTAAGACGAGATTGAGAGAACCCTCTCCACCATGCTGAAAGCAGAAGGGGAACAGACCTCCTGAGAAGGGGCTACAGACGGGTTCACAACCCTCTGAATCAACGGTGGAGCCAAAGCCGAACCTCCAGGCGCAGAGATTCAAAGAGGAAGGCTCTGCTCTGAAAAACTCTGAGCTGATAACATCCCCTCAGATCCAGTTCCGAGGTTATGGCTTGGAGAGCCGGATGGATCTGAGCTCGTCAGATCTGACCTACTCAAGGTAATGGGTGGCGTTGAGGTGCAAGGTACCGTTGCTGCCAGCCCCTCAACACCGACAGTCTTCAGATCAGAGGGCCCAAAACCGCGGGTCAGATCAGAGGAGGAGTAATTGGTATGAATGCAGACTACCTGCCCCCCACTCCAGAGGGAGAGGGGACAGGCAAGACTCCAATCTGTATCTGGGTACGGATAAATCTCTGCATCATCCTGTCCACCTACGCTTTGGAAAGGCTGTGGGTGGATCTGGACAAAGAGGCCAACGATACCGGCCTAGACAGTCGGCAAGGTGAAGCCTAAGCCAGCAAATGGGTCCAAAGCTCCACCGGCTCCAGGGAAAAATGAGAGGAATGGAGCCGGGGGGGGACGGGGGGACTCTGTTCTCAGAGCCGAGCAGACCTTGGCCAGTGGACCAACAGAGGATGAGCAATCAGGGGATCGCTTCCTCAGCTTGTCCTTGTGCTTAGCTGGCTTGTCACTGTCCCTGGACCTCTTGGTGGGAGGTTGAGTCCCAGAGACCAGGGCGGAGACAGAAGTAGAAGCCTGGGTTGAGGAGGCTTGGACCCCGGTGGTAGGAGGGGAAAGAAGGCCTTTGATAATCAGCTTGTTCCTCATGTCCATCCATGCACAGGGACTGAACCCCATGCAGATGGAACAGGAGGACTCTAAATGAGTAGCTCATAGGCACTCAATGCACAGTGTGGGGCCATCAGCTGGGGACAGCTTATGGCCATACTCCATGCACTTATGGAATCCTGGTTTGGGGGTCTCAGACCTGACTGAAAAACTTGAGAGGCCCAACCAGATCACACACGTGCGCACACACACATGCACGATAGAAAGGCAGAAAGAAGTTTTTTTTTTTTTACCGACAGGAACGTGCAAGGAGAGGTAGAAAAGACAGAAAAGAAATTTAAGTAGAAAAAGGTATATCGATAGAAGAAAACACAGTCACTTACCACAACAGAAGCTCAGAGCAATGGATCACACTGCTTACACCAAATCTGGCAAACGAGATCTGAAGGTGAAGGGAGGAGGAAGAAAGGGGCATTATGGGTAGGGGGGTCGGATCAGATACGGCTGATTCAGATCTGTGCCACATCCGAGTACCCACAGGTTGAAAGGCAAATGAAGACAACAACTTCTGATTTAAATTTTAACAGTGTCAAACTAGATAAGATAGTACTCATATACGCAGGAATAACAATTCTCATACTAATTACATAGATATAGTTAGACAAACAATGCAGTATGGATAGATGTTAAAATACAGTCTCATTTAGAAAGGACGGATAGCAAATGGTTGATGTAATTTTGAGGTATAAATGAAATGAGTGGTAACAGTGAGTTAAGAGAGGCTTAGATAGAAGGTGGGGTGGGATGAAAGACAAGAGTCATAGTAACAGGGTAGACAGGAGCATTGGTATAGTAAAGGAAGAGGTATTATACTTAACCCTGCAGATGTACAGCTACTAAGCCAGGATGTTGACAAGTGTTCTCTTGGATACATTGTGAATACCTACTGGTTTTCAAGAAGTCAGAGAATGTGGAAGGATATTCCAGAGTGTAGCTATGAGTTTTTCTAAACACCTTTATTGAATGATCCCTTTTGACATAGGCAAACTTAAATTTATATAAAAGTAATCAAACCATATTAACAAGTCCACATTTACAAACACTATACATCACATATATTGCTATATTATCCTGTTATCTATGCAACATTAATGCATAAAGTATTTAATTCCTACCTTCTCTTAAACCTCATTTCCCCCCTCCAAAACATTTTTGGCATGTATTATTCCCACAATTTACATTTTTTCTATGTAATGTATTCCTACCCTTTTCTAAATGTGTTATCTCCTGTTCTTTTAACCATTACAATACATCTATTTCAAGTACAGCTGCTTTTGATTCTGACTTCCGTTTTCTAGTAATTGGTTTTCTAGTAGCCATTGGAATTACACTTAACAAGGCCTTACTATGTCTAAGCAATTCAGATCCTGTATCCCAGCTCAAAAAAATAATTTCCTTGGTTACACCCGCTTGCTCGCCCAGTATTCCTGACAGAGTACTATGTAGGGAATTTTTTAAGTCTGCCAACTCATTACACTTGAAAACATGTGTTCCCAGTGACTTCTTTCTTCCTCTTCACACTTTCAACACTTGCCATCTACCTGATGTAAAATTCTTTAGAGTCTGCTCAGGGTATAAATGCAACAATGGAGACACTTACAGAGAAAATTTCTAAATCTTCTAAACTTTGTTGGATAGTTGGGAGCCATACATATATTGTTTCTTTGTAAATTGCGTGTCTAATTTCTCTTCCCAATCTTTTCTGACATCTGATCAATTTCTATAGTTATTGTGCGATATTTTATATGCCCTACTAATTATACCTTTTTAACAGCAGCTTCTGTTTTAGATTCAATTAAAAACTCAACCACTGCAGGTATTTCATTTAGGATTCCATTATCACTTTTTCTTTGTCTATACTCTGATATTAATCCCTGACAGGAAAGACAATCACCAGCTGCAATCCAAATGCCTTCTAGGCTTCTTCCCATTCTATTACCTTTCCTTCTCTAATTACTTGTTCCCAATACCTTGGTTTCTTTGTCAGTTTCTTCCAGTAAAATTCAACTTCCTCGTCTATTCTATGCACCTCTAATTGCAGTCAACCTTACCGGAAGAATCTTCTTTCTCCATTCCTGTGTTGGCTTAGTTCTTAGTACACTTTCAGCTACAGTACTTTATAAATATACTATTATGTATTATGTATGACTGTTTTTCACCTTAAGGATCAGCGTCCAAAATCCCATTCTTTCCTTATTCCTTGAATTACCCCCCCTTCCCTTTCCACTTTGAATTGTAGATTTCTGTTTGTGTTATGTAGAAGAGACTTAACTGTGTAGCTCTAAAATATCCCTTCAAATCAATTGTACTTCAACCTCCTGTTCTATTGGGAGGATCAGTTTTACCCATTTGACTCTTGCTGTCTTATCCTCACAAATAAAATCCTTCAATTCTTTATTACCCTCCACTACATTTCCTCTGGTTGATAACAAGATGTCCGATCTGTGTATAAAACAAAAGGGACTAAAAACATTTTTACTGCTTGCATCTTGTTATCCATAAGTATTTACTTCCAGTTTCTCAGTTTTTGTGTTATCTTTTGTTTATTTTTCCCAAATATCCTTAGCTGCCTTAACCAAATCCTTTTTAATCCATATACCTAAATATTTCATTTTAACATATCCCCATAAATATGGGTATTGCTCGACCAATTCATGTGTGGATACAAAGTTTATAACTATAGCCTTTGTTTTAGGTTTATGCCAGAAAACCGAAAGATCAATGACTCGAATGCTCATATGAGCGAATATTCCAAAACTTGAAATTGCTATTGTGGGGGGCTGCGTCCCCCTCCCCCGCTAAATATATATTCCAACTCTGAGATCGCACTACAGTGAGGAAAGGGCAAATATTCTGATCCACATTGTAGTGCAAAAGAAAATAGCAATACTGAGGTTTGAAATATTCGCTCATGTGAGCACTTGATATTTCAAACATTCGTCGTTCTAAAGTACACCCTTTGTTTTATCTTCATTAATTTTATATCCTGGGGAAAAAAGAAAACAGAACTGTCTCAGAATATTCCACAACACTGAGATGTCCTATTCTGGCTCCATCAGGTACAAAATAATGTAATCTGTACATAAAGCCAACTTTTCTTGAACACTATACCAATGATACCCTTAAATTTTTTAATCCTTTATTTTCTTTGCCAATGGTTCTAAATATAAAATCAAATAACAAAAGGGAAAGAACACACCCCTGCCTGGTTTCTGTTATCAGACAGGAATTCTCTCAATGATTTTACGGCACCAATCTCTCATATATCCTTCTAATTGACCTTATTATTGTGTAAGAAAATGCAAATTCTTCTATTGCCCTACTCATAAAATCCCAGCTTACACTTTAAAATGCATTCTCTGCATCAAGACCCACCAATAACAGCAGTATTTTCTTACATTCTGCGCCCCTGTTCTATTAATGTTGTCAAATGTTTGCCTTCACTCCACAAAATCATACTGCTCTACATCTATCAATTTTGACATCACTTTTGACATTCTTTTAGCCATTATAGACATTTTATAATCATAGCTTAGAACTGAAATGGGCCTATATGAAACTGGATCAGATGGGTCTTTAGGTGTTACAGCCACCATAGCTTTTTTCCAGGATGTTGGTGCCTTCTCTCTTTTTAAAATACTGTTAAACAAAACTTTCTTGATCTTTATCACTTTCTTCCCTCCTAACTTCCACTGGAATGCCATCTATTTCTGGAGACTTTTCTGCAGATTGGTTATACATCACCATTTTCATCTCATATCGTAACAGTGAGGTGTTGGGCTTCAACTACCTCTAACCTTGGCATTGTTAAATATTTTATAAATATTTCCATTTGTGCTTTTTCTTTATTTCCACATTTGTCTGCTTTATACAAATTTTCAAAAAAGTCCGAAATATCTCTTAATACCTCTACAGGATCTCTGCTTATTTTTCTTGTGATAAGCTCCCCAAGTTTGGCAAGAATCCTTTCTACTTTCTGCTGCCCAAGTTGTTGTGCCAAAAGTTTTTGTGCTTTTGAGTGATCAGAAAACAGTTGCTTAGCAGATATCTTTCTAAACTTGTGCATATTATCCAGGTACCCCTTATTTTCTTTTTAGCACTCTGCAATTGTGCCTCATCTTGTTCTGTGAGATAACACTTATTTTTTTAAATGCTTTAACCTTTGCCAACCCTTCTAAATAATTACTTCTTAACCAGATCTATTTTTCTTTTATTTCTACCCTATTTTTAAATTCCACTTTAATTTTATCACACTCACTAGCTGTTGCTCGTTCGTCTCTGTTACAAATAATAAGGCTTGGGGTTTAGTTCAGATGCTTTAATATATATAAACACACCAGGATGGACAGCAGCATCTTTAAATACAAACTAATAAACAGAGCTTACATACATACATGTTCACATTTCAACAGCTAACTACAAAATGGCAGTCAGGCATGCACGTGCTCAGTACTTGTACTCTAGTGCAAGCCCTTGGATAGCTTCTTAAAGGTATATACACATGCATATTGTTCTACATCCTCCCTCTTAAAAAGACTAATTCATGCAAATAATATTAAGAGATATGCATGCATTACTCTGTACATTAGAAACAAAATACAATGTTCATGTCCAAGTTGCTTGGTATCTGCTACAGGGTTTAGAGATTCCACCATGTCTTGCAACATAACAGTTGGGACTAGATTTAGCAACAGGGACAGTCTGTAGTATACAACTCGTATCAGGAACTTCTGGATTAATCACAGGAATGTCCTCTGGAACTTCCTCTGGAATTGGAACACTGGACAACTCACTCTGAGATAAAGTCTCTCTCTCACAGGCTATTTGCTGCGGTATAAACTTGGACACCAATCTCAAATATTTCCGATTCCACCTAAAAGTTGCTCCTCCTGATTCTACAATGTAAAATCTCAGCTCTAGACAAACATCTTTCACTACACCAATCTGATCATAACCTTTGGAGATTTGCATCCTTACCACTTGTCCCTCTTGTAATTAATTCAGTGGTCTACTGGTCTTATCGTAGTAGGACTTCTGGGATAGGCGTTTCCTCAACAGATTGACTTTCACTGATCTGTTGTTGCTGACACATGGAACCAACAACTGACTGCTGAGTGTTAATGTGGTTCTGGTTTGTCTCGACAGAAATCTCTGAGCAGCTGAACCAAGATGTTTACCTTAAGGAACATTTCTGAGATTCAAGAGATTCAGGAAACATCAGTATTGTCTCGTTTAGACTTCTCAAGTAACTGTTTTGCACTCTGCACTGCATGTTCTGCCAAACCTTTTGACTGCGGGTACTTTGGACTACTTGTGACATGAGTAAAGTTCCATTTTTCAGCAAATCTTTTAAACTGTTGGCTTCTAAACTACATGCCACTGTCAGAAATAATTGTGTGCTGACTACCATGTACAACAAAATGACATTTTATCTTAGTAATGACAGTACTAGATGCTAAATTAGGAAGTAAACCAATCTCGAACCAATCAGAGTAAGTCTACTAAAACCAAATAATGTTGACCATGCCACTCGAAGATATCAGTGGCTACTGTCGACCAAGGTAGTTCCGGAATCTGGTTAAACTGAAGTGGTTCTTTCTGTTGATGAGGCTTAGGACTATTACATACTGAACAAGAAGAAAGTGCTCTTGTGACACAGAAGGCCAAAATACTCTCTCTCTCCCGCCCTTCTTTTGGTAGATTTGGTTCCTGGGTAATCACAATACAAGACAGTAATGTTCTCAGGTTGCAAGAACTTTGGAAGAATGACTTTCAGACCTTTCATAATGATACCTTTTGTCAGACAAAATCTCATCAGTGTATGGAAAATAAGGTTGCAGTTCTTGAGGTAAACTACATTGCTTAGATGGCCATCCTTGAATGATAAAGTGCTTGAGCCTTTGCAAAACTGGATCTGTAGCTGTGTGATCTCTCAGCTCATCAAGACATGTGGAAGAAAAATTTCTCACTTCCATAACTTCAAAATCATCAAACAATTGAGAACCTTGATTGTCATTCTGTTCAATGGTATTTCTGGGTGATCTGGATAATGTATCAGTAAGATAAAGAAGTTTGCCTTTCTTGTAGACAAGAGTGAAATTGTACTTTTGCAATCTCAGCATCATATGTTGCAGTCTAGTTGTAGCTAAATGCATTGGCTTACTCAGGATAGTGACTAATGGCTGGTGATCTATTTCGATCTGGATAGGTCTGCCATAAACATAATCATGGAACTTAGAACGTGCACACACAATTGCCAAAAGTTCTTTCTCAATCTGGGCATACTGCTGTCCAGTTCAGGTAAGAGTTCTCAATGCACAGGCAACAGGTTGATCCTCTTGTAGAATAACTACACCAAGTCCAAATTTCGAAGGATCACAAGAAAGTGTTACTGGTTTGTGATCATCAAAGTATCTGAGTGCTGGCAGACTGACAATTCTCACTTTCAGGACATCAAATGCTCTTTGGTGTTGCTCTAACCAAGACCAGGATACATCTTTACATGTCAGTTCTCTGAGTGGTGCTGATAGTTGGCTCAAGTCTGTAATGAACTTGCCTAGGTAGTTGACCATGCCAAGAAAACATTGCAGGGCTTGAACACTGTCTGCAGCTGGCATCTTGAGAATGGTTGTTTGCTTAGAAAGGTCAGGTCGTAGGCCTGTACTCGTGATTAAATGACCAACATAAGGAACTTCTTGTAGCCTGAATTTACATTTCTCTGCACTGAGCTTAAGAGTCACTTGACATGCCATTTCTAGAACTTTTCTGAGGTTTCTGTCATGTTCAGCTTCATCATGACCTCCTACCAGTATGTCATCTACTATAACAGCACAAGGATACCCAGAAAAAAGTTGCTCCATTGCACCCTAAATGACTTCACTTGCAGAATTTATCCCAAATGACATTCTTAAAAATCTGTACCTGCCAAACGGAGTACTAAATGTAGTGAGCAATGATGACTTCTTGTCAAGCTGAATTTGCCAAAATGAACTCTTTGCATCTAAGACAAAAAAAAATAGTGGCATTTAGCATCAGGTCTGCGACTTTGACTGTGGTCATTGGATGATGAGGTCTTTTTAGAGCTCTGTTCAAATCTCACAGATCAATACATATATTTTGATGTCATCTCAACTTTTCTTATGAGCTATTACCATTAAAGATACCCATTCTGTTGGAGTTTCCACTGGACCAATGACACCTAGTCACACCATTTTGTCTAACTTGGCTTTGACCCTATCATGCATGGTTATTAGAACTTTACATGCTGGCCTGATAACTGGACTGATCTCCGGGTCTAATTTCATGGAGTGCACAACTGGAAATCTGCCTAGTTTGTCTTGGAAAAGATCAGCATAGATAGAAAATGTGCTGGGCAAAATAATAGTGGTCTTTTAAGCTAACTTGGTGGGCTTTCTTATTAAATTTGGCATGTACCGCACTAGACACCTGCAACAATTGGGGAGGCTGCAAAAGTACCTCACAAAGAGGATACTAGGCCTTATACACTTGTCCGATATGGACAGACTCAAAAAAACTCCAACTATTCTATGTCTCATATCGCTTACTTATTGGTGATCTCTGCTTGATTTACAAAGCCATGTCTGACACAGCTCTGTTAGAAATGCTACATCTAAAGAAATCCCAATTCCTCCACACCACATGCTCCAGAGACCTCAACCTCATTACCACAATCAACAGAACATGCTGGAGGGACAGATTCATAACCCAGAGACTGCCCATACTATAGAATAGACTTCCCATACATGTCAAACAGAGCACCTCAATGGCCCTCTTCAAGAGGAATCTTGATGAGTGGATGGGAAATAGAAAATTCACCCCGGGGATCACTCCAGTGGCTCTACTCGACAGAGGCACTAGGAACTAAGGTTGGGTGGCACGATGCCAGGGTAATCCTATGGGCTAGGCTTGTAAAGGCTCCAGGGCCATTAGCCTAGTACACACCTATGAACCTAAATTAAATCAGTCCAATTTTCAGAGAGTCTCTGAGCCCTAATAATGACTGGACGTGTCTCTTGACCACATAAAATAATATGCTGTAGCTTCTTCCAGAAGAGTAACATGAAAGCATTACTGAGCCTTCAGTTTGAATTTATTCACCTCCATAGCAACAAGTTTCGCACACCTTGCCAAATCAAGCCTTTCACCTTTACATACTCTGGCAAATGTTTCTACAGACATAACACTGGAATTAGAACCTGTTTTCAACTTTGAACTCTATGGGTTTGCCATTTATCTGAACAGTACAAAATACTTCATTCTTGGCCATTAAATCAACTGCATTGACCATTTCATGAAGCACTGACATACCATCAACATAAAGAGTAGTGTTGCCTCTGTCTAACTGATCAACTTGTTTCTTACAATGTTCCCTTTTTATGAAAGAGTGCCCACATTCTTTTGATTTACAAAATCTTTTGAAGTGATTCCATTTATTACATTTGTGACACTGTTGACCAAAAGCTACACATTTTTCTCTTTTAGATTCATGACTGCCACCACAATTATGACACTTGACAATGAAATTTGGTTGGGGCCCATGCTTTGAGTGCACTGGCTCACTTTTGTGCTTCACTGAGGCTGTGCGCAGTCTGGAATGTGCTAGAAAGTTCTGAGGTTTACCAGTGGTTGCGTCAGGGGCTGCCATGTGCTTGGGCCTATTCCTTTTAATTACGTGCTGCATGCTATCAACATAAGCTTTATCACTGTGCCTTCTAGAACTGCTCTCATTTGTAAGCATCTGTGTGTGCTTTTCTGTAAACTCGCATATCTGACAAATCTCAATGGCCTTACTCAAAGTTAAATCACTGTCCCGAAGCAAAATCTTTCTCACAGCACCATCTTTTATACCACACACACGTCTGTCTTTTATCAACGTATCCCTTAACTCACCAAATCTGAACGTTTTAGCTTTACTTCTCAGGTCAGTTATGTATGCTGCAAAGTTTCACCAGGCTTTTGATCCCTTGTGTAAAATAAGTGCCTTTCCATTGTAACATTTGTCTGGGGGTTACACATGTTTCTAAATTTAAGTTTTAAGCACTCAGTGTCCTTCACTGACTCAGCCTGTGCAACGGTTTACCATCAAAATTGTGAGTGAAGGTTCGATGACTATGGGACGTTGTCAAAACCACATTGCAAAGTATGTTTTCCCACTTGTTCAGCTGCATGCAATAAATCCTGCATTTCCTTATAGTTAGGAAGATCTGAATTTTGAAGCATTTTTTGTTTCAACTGAGACATCAAATATTGCTGATATTTAGGCATGTGAAACTGGCAATTTAAGGCCCTCATTGCTAAAGTTGCAGATGTATATACTTTCTTCCCCCAACTGTCTAATGCTCTGGAATCTCTGTCAGAGGGGACTGGATTTTTTTGCTGTAGAGGCCTTTACCCCTTTGGGACCCTGGGAAATAGTTTCAGGGTCAGCAACAGGGCTTTTATAAAGAACCTTGTGAAAGTCAGGGACTCTGTAGTATCTGTTTGGCTTAACTGGAGCAGGAGGTAAAGAATCAGGATTTAAACTGGATTCGGAATACACATCATCCACAATATCTAACACTGGCAGAATAGCAAGGGGTCTGTGTTGAGGTAATAAAAGGAAATCTCTCAGCCTTTTCTTGGATTCTGAATAATCCTGGCTCTCCCAATGGAAATACTCCCTCATGGTATGTAAGGTTTCCCCAAAGGAGTAGTCCTCTGGTGGAGAGGCTGAAGGAATTGATTCCTCAGCATCAGAATCCTCATAAGGGGGTAAAGAGTATCCTTGGTCTGAGGATGAATCTGAAGAGATGGACACCTGATCGGAAGAGTCATTGTCTGCATCCCGTCTAGGCCTTTTATCAGGAGGAGGGTGGGGCCCCCTGATCAGAGTAATTAGGTCTTCGGCCATTTTGAGCATCTGTTTCTTAGGCATGGAGGCCTGTCCTGGTGAATGTTGAAGTTGTTCTTTGTTTTTAAAGGGGTTTTAGATTTAGCGGAAGATTTAATGGTTAACTGAGGAGGTATGAAAACACCCTCTGAAGCTGCGGGTTGTTCAGCTACTCCGGATCCCTCTGAAGGGTTAATCTCGGTAGGCAGTAAATCTGGTGTATCCGAAGGCCCAGCCATCTCCACGTGGGAGTCAGAGGCGGCCTGTGGTTCCAAAGAAGCGGTCGTCAGGGGCTGCGAAGGCACCTCACTGAAAACAGGAGAACTGGCGACTGGCCTAGAAGAGGCTTCGTCGTCAGTTTTGGGCCTCGGATGCCTGTCCTGGTCTTTGCGCTTTTTGTATATTCCGGTCATCGGTTCTTCTGATGGCATGGTGTAATTGAATTTTCTGCCAAAATAATGTCGGGCAAAATCAAACCGACGTTTAATAGTGCGCTTGTTATACCTAGCCACAAAACCGACAACCTGTGACGTTGTGGTCTGGGCCTAGGCATGGGATACAATAAGAATGGAAATCCTTATGAGGTATTTGCTTCCCACAATAAATACAATTATTAACTTTTACTGACATCGGTCTGAAGCAAGAAAAAGTTTCCCCAAAGGGATACTTAGCTTTGTAGAAGACTTCGGTTCTGGATTCGGAATGAAAATCTCAGGAGTCGGCCGACTGGCACTTGCGAACTGCTTTTGCTTCGGGCACCGCGCGGCAAGAAAAACTGGAGAAAATGGCATTGGCTGCATCTTGTATACCCCTGGCGCACTGACGTCAGGGAAGAAGTGACAGCAACTGACGCCCGACCAATACTTTGGAATTCGGGCCGACTGAGGGACCGCTTGACGGTAGGATAACCCAGGTGTAATGACTGCAGCAGTGTAATACGATGAACATCTACTTGCATACTTTCAGAAATCATTAACTTTTTGCCTTGAAGAAACACCAGTGTTCTGTCTTTTCTTGCCCTATTATCAGTTTGTCATAATGGAGACATAAAAGGAAAAAAAAAAAGAAAAATGTAGTCCTCTGTTGCAGCTTGTAAAATGAGCTGAAACATTTATTGCCAAAGGAAAACTTAGTATATTCACTGTTCTCATACTTGTTTCCAGTTAAAATAGCCAAAGGTCTTAAACCATTCAGTTACGCAAAGTAAGAGAAAACATACCAGCTCTCCATATATTATGATCTGTGTATTTTTATACCCTATGCCATAACTCAACAACCCAAGATTATAGGCTATTAACTTAAATATGCTTTTGTCTAGCTTTTTGCACTGTAATGACTATGTTTCTTGATACCAAAAAAAAAAAAGGCAAAAAGGAAGGAAATGGCATCTGTTTATTTAACTCTATCACATACAACTACACATATTTTAATATAAAATATGCAATTTGTATTGTGAAATTTTTCATAGAAATATTTTTTAAATAACTTTACTGAATTATCATTTGTGACATGCAAATTTACACTTAAAAAGTAATCAAACTGTATTAACAATTCACGTTTACGAACATTATACTTCACATATATTGCTATACATCATACAACCTAAGCAACATTACATAAATTATTCATTTCCTGACCCATTTTTTTTAAACAATAAACATCTTTACTAAACCGTCACTTACGACAAAGGCAAAAATACATCTATATAAATGAAAATAAACCACACTGACACAGTCCTAGTTGTAAGCATTTTACATCACACACCATACTGACACACACTCTCTGTTACTATATTTATAACTTCTAGTATAGTTGGTTTAGATTTTGATTTCCATTTTCTAATTGCTTTTTTGGCAGCCCACCATAATTAGACACAGCAAAGCCTTAGTCTAGGTAATTCCGATTCTGTATCAGAGCTCAGAAAAATCATCTCCCTCGTCACATCAAACTGCCCACCCAGCAAATCCAACAGTGTATCCCACAAAAAATCCTTAAAGTCTGCCAACTGACCACACTCCCAGAAAATATGTACCCAATTACCTCCTCCTTCCCTGTCATACAGACAACATTTGTTGTCTACCTGCGGAAAAATTCTCTGGAGTCTACCTGGGGTATAAAAATATCTATGTAAACATTTCCAAGCAAAAAACTATTTTTTCTAGATTTTGTTGCATATATGGGAGACATACATATATCCTTCCATTGTGCTTCTTTGTGAATTGTTTATCCAGTCTCTCTTCCCAGTCCTTTCTAACCTCCTCTGATTGAGTCTTACAATAATGCAACATTTTACATGCTCTAATTATTCCTTTTTTAATGGCAGCTTCTGTTCTAAATTCTACTAAAACCTCTACCAGTGCTGGTCTTTAATTTATGACCCCACTATTTCTTTCTCTTTGACTATACTCCAATATCAATCCTTGGTAAGAAAAGCAGTCTCTAGCCTGCAGTCCAAATAAATTATTGGCATCTTTTCATTCCATCATCTTTCCCTCTCTAGTTATTTGCTCTCAATACCTTGGTTCCATTACCATTTTTCCCCAATAAATTCCATCCCTCTCTTGCCAATTGTCTATATTCCTAATTGCAGTCATCCCTATCCCATGTTGGTCTAGTTCTTAGGACACTACTTTCTTCTACTTTACAGTTATAACATTCTGTATGATTATTGTTATCCTCCATAATGGACTGCATCCATAATCCTAGTCTCTAATTGTTTCTTGAGTTTCCCCCATTTCATCATCATCCATTTCCACCTACAATTATAGTTTTTATTTATGCTATGTATAGGACCCTTAACTGTGTAGCTCTGAAATACCTCATTCAAATCAGGTGATCCCAATCTGCCCTGCTCTACTGGAAGAATCAGCTTATCCCACTTGACTCTTGCTGTCTTTCCCCTCCCAGATAAAGTCCTTCAGCTCTTTATTAATAGGTATCCACAACTTCTCTGGTTGATAAAAATATGCCTGACATGTAGAACACTGATGGGGCTAAAAACATTTTAACTGCTTGCATCTTAAGATCTATATCCACATAACAAAGCTTCCATTTTCTCAATTTTTGTATTAACTTTTGTTTAGTCTCTTCCCACATACCCTTAACTGCCACACCAGAATAAATTTTAATCCATACTCCTAAATACTGAATTTTACCACGTCTCCATAAATATGGATACTGCTGAACCAATTCACATGTGGGTACATAATTTACTGCTACTGCCTTTGTTTTAGCTTCATTAATTTTGTATCCCGAAAAGATCTGAAACCATCTCAAAAAGTTCCGCAACACTATAATATCCCTTTTTGGTTTTGTCAGGTATAAAATTATATCATCTGCAAATAGAACCAGCTTTTACTTGACTACCATACCAACTATATCCTTTAATTTCTGAGTCTCTTATTTTCTTTGCCAATGGTTCTAAATATAATACAAACAACAAAAGGGAAAGAGGACACCCCTGCCTGGTTCCTCTTCTCAAGTAGAGATTATCAGAGAGGACCCCACCCACTTTGATTTTTGCCTCCAATCCCTCATATATCCTCCTAATCAACTTTATAATTTTTTTCAGGAAATGCAAATGCTTCCATTACCCTGCTCATAAAGTCCCAGTTTACTCTGTCACATGCTTTCTCTGCATCAAGACCCAGCAAACAATGGCATTTTCTAACATTCTGCTTCCCTCTGGATCTTCTGTGTTCTGTTAATGTTGTCAAATGTTTGCCTCCCCTCCACAAAACCACACAGATCCATATCTATCAATTTTGGCATCACTTTTGCCAATCTTTTAGCCATTATACACATAACACTCTATAATCATGGTTTAGTGTTGAAATGGGCCTGTATGAAGCTGGATCTGATGGATCTTTACTCTATTCAGGTATTATAGCTACCACTGCTTTCTTCAAGGATGTTGGTACTTCTCCTCTTAAAATACTGTTAAACAAAACCTTCCAGATCTTTTTTTGTTTTACCCCTCCTAGCTTCCAAACCTCCACAGGAATACCATCTTTTCCTGGAGACATTCCTATAGATTGGTTATACATCACAATTTTATCTCATCCCCTCCTATCCTAACTGTTAGTAATTGAGCCTCATCTACATCTAACCTTGTCATATTTAATTCTTCCATAAACATTTCCATTTGTATCTTTTCTTGGATTTCCACATTTCTCTGTTTTATACAGACTTTCACAGGATTACCAAAATATTTCTAATACCTCTACAGGATCTCTTGTTACCCTCCTTGTTATAGGCTCCTAAAGCTTAGTGATGGCCATTTGTACTTTCTATTGCCTGAGCCATTGTGCTAAAAGTTTTTGTGCTCTAGTGTTATCATTAAAAAAAGCTGCATAACAGCTATCTTTCTAAACTTGTGTATATTACTGAGGTAATTCCTTATTTTCTACTTAGCATTCTGCAGTTGATCCTCTTCTTGTTCTGTGAGATTCCTCTTATTTTGCAAATACTTTAACTTTTGTCAGTCCCTCCAAATAATTCTTATTACTTCTTAACCACAGCTCCCTTTCTTTTATTTCCACTCTATTTTAAACTCCACCTTTATTTTATCCCACTCCCTAGTTACATTTTCAGAAAACATTTCTATCCTCTTGAACAGCTCCTGAATAATCTCCACTATTCTTTTCTTAAATTCATCTCTTTTCAACAGATAGGTGGGAAAGCGTCAGTGTCTCGTTTATATTTCATTAACCTGTGTTTTTACTTTAGTTATTATTGGCACACGATCTGAAACAGTTATTGGGTGCATATCAAGACCTTTCAATAAAATGTGAAATGTAAATTCTGTCTAACCTAGCGCTATCCTATTTTGGGGAATAATTTGTAAATTCACTATGAATTCCTATTACTGAATTCACATATTCCATGCTAAATATTTTCATACATTTTCATACATTTCTTCAAAAATCTACCTTCCTTTGTTATACTTTCTCTTCTGGGCCCCCCAGACACATATTCATTCCTGCAAATCAAATTACAGTCTCCACCTACAAGTAATACTCCTTGCTGATTATTTCTTGCAGAGTTTTCTGAAGCTCCATTACATCAGTTTTAGGTGGAATATAAATATATGCCAGTGTAATCCTCCTCCCTTGCCAGTAGCCCCTTAGCTATACAAGTCTACCATTGTTACATTTTTAACCTCTTCTATCACTATTGGAGCTCCTCTTGCAATTAATATAAGTACTCCTCTTTTCATTTGTCCCAGATATTCTGCTGAATAACCATCCTGAAAACCTTTATCAAATTCACATGTTCAGTTCTTTCTAAGTGGGTCTTCTGTAACATAGCAATTTGCAATCTACATTTTTAACAGTTCACTATTCTTTCTTTTTTGTAATTACCTGTGAGACCACCAACATTTAAAAACATTACAGTAAGCATCATTGTTTTAAAAAGTTATTATTCCCACCTTTATGTATAAAATCTTTTTTGTTAAATGTCTAGTTCCAGTTTTTGTGTTACATGCATACACTGTATGGCAGATTAAACTTTTACATAGTTGTTTCGTGTCAAATCCATTTGAGTTTATGTCACATCTTACAAAACATTTTGTTTTATTGAGAGCCCTCAAAAAAAACAAAAACAAAAAAAAAAACAAACCCTAAACCCAAACTGACAGCCACAGTTATAGACTACAGTTAACCTAAAAGAAAGGTTATCCATGTTAAAATGCATGGTGCAACATGTTTATAAAAATACTGTTAAGAAATTGTTTTACTTACAGTTCACCTC
Organism: Protopterus annectens; assembly: GCF_019279795.1. Classification (NCBI taxonomy): domain Eukaryota; kingdom Metazoa; phylum Chordata; order Ceratodontiformes; family Protopteridae; genus Protopterus; species Protopterus annectens. Next base: position 919,083,311 of record NC_056731.1, read on the forward strand.
TTACCTTCCTCCTCCCCTCCTATCATTATTCCTTCCAACCATTACTTCCTACCACTAGTCCTTCCAAACATTAATGACACAAAGTGAGGCAAAAGCCTTTTAGTCTGTCACACATTTAAAAAGTCACCAAAAGTCTACTCATTCTTATACAGATGTATTTTACAAATGTGACTGGTGCTTTGCTGTCTTATGTATTTATTAATTTCCATATTGTTGTCTTCCTCCTGTTTATCCCCATCTCCCAACTCCAGACTCTGTTTCAATGTCACTGTGATCTTGATACGTCTGGTAAACTCCAAGCTTTTATTTCTCAAGCAGTATCCTTGGAAAAGGTTTCAAAGGCAAAGTCTCTCCAGGTGCTTTATAATCAGAAGAATGAGAAACAGAGTCCCTTGTACTTGATGTCTTGTACTTTGTTGGACAAGCATTTACATTTCCTCCTACTCTACACCACAAAATGACTTTGATCCACTAGGGAAAAAAAAATATCATGAAGATCAATACAGCACCATGAATCTTATACCTGCCTCTCAACAGTCCATGATTACTGGAATAAATTTATCTCTCTTCTGTCTAGTAGTGTAGGTGAATACTCATTTTCCAGAAATACTCTAATTTCCCCAGCTTTTAATACTCTGCTCTTTAGCCACAGTTTTTTCAAGATCAACTCTTTTCACTGGTAGGTTTACATCTTTACTACTAAAGGTCCTGGCTGCTTTCTCATTGCCATGTTTGGAACATACACAAGGTGTGTCCTTTCATTTAACAGTTCCTGCTGTGGAATACCAGTCCAGTTGCTTATTTGTGCCTAAAATTAATACAGTCTGTTCCTTCTAGTGAAGTCAGTCTTCCTAAGGAGACTTGGACCAGCTTTATGAGAAACCCCAAGCAACTATGAAAATGCTATGTATGTAAAAAATAAGAAGTTATGCACTCACCATAACATTCCACGTTTGTTGTCCATCTCCCCTTTATTCTTGCTGGCTGGGTTTGGAACCAAGCATCAGTTCCGACTCAGCCTATTACAAAAGCTTGAGGGCTTTCACTGGCTCAAGGCTATCCCCTATCCCATGATGCAATGGGAAGATTGCACAGATCTTGTTTGCATGTGAAAACCTATTTTACCTTGTTCGTAAGTATATATATATATATATACACACACACACACACACACACACACACACACACACACACACACACACACATACATAAATACACCATCAGAAAAAAATAGAAGCAAAGAGGAACCCAGAGACTCCAAATTCAGCATCTATAACATAATATATATATATATATATATATATATATATATATATATATATATATATATATATATATATATATATATATATATATAAAACATCTACCCGATCCTCCAGGAGCGAAAGAGGGGGAAGGAGGGTGGGAAGCAAGAATAAAGGTGAGATGGACAACAAACATGAAATGTTATGGTGAATACATAACTTCTTAATGTTATGTTGTCCTATCTCACCTTATTTCTTGCTGGCTGGGATACTGTCCCTAGCACCTTCATCCCTGGGTGGCTCCAGAGAATAGACTCTTCAAAACAGTGGACCCAAAGGAAGACCTGTTCTGGGAGGCCATGCCTACTTTGTAATGAATAATAAAGGTATGACGTCTCGCCCATATGGCAGCTGCAGAAATGGAATCCATTGGCTTGAAAGCTGAAGGATGTTGCAAAAGACCTCATTGAGTGGCCTCTTATTTTTCCCGGTAATTGTCTGTTATTATTACTGTATGAAAAGGAAATACAATCTGTAAGCCATTTTGACAGAGTTACTTTGGAAACAGGCAATCCCTTTTTTGTGCCAGAAAAGGAAACAAAAATCTGATCTGACTTCCTGAAGTCTTTTGTAATGTTCAAATAAAAGCGTAATCGTCTATGAACATCTAATTGATGTAAACTGTACTCTGCCTTGTTGCTATAGTTGGGGAAAAAACACTGGCAGTTGAACAGATTGACTCAAGTTGTTTTCCGAACAGATCTCTGGTAAAAAGGAGGGATTTGTCCTTAACGATGCTCTGTCTTTATGGAACACCATATAAGGAGGGCGTACAAAGAGAGTTTGGAGTTCAGAGACCCATCTGGCGGAGGTAATGGCTACCAAGAAAAGGGTTTTCCATGATAAAAATGTTAAATCACAAGATGAAGCAGGTTCAGAGGGTGGTAGGATCAAGGTAGTTAGTACAAAATTCAAGTCCCAAGGAACTGGAGGTTCTCTGATTGGGGGTCTTAGTAGAAAGGTACCTTTCAAAAAGGCTTTGTATAGCTTGTGGGACATGACAAACATCCCCATCTCTCCTGTGTGAAAATTAGATATGGCTGCAAGTTGTACCCTGATGGAAGCAGCTGCTGTACCTTCTTCAAAGAGACTAGAGAAAAAATTTAGAATTGCTGCAATAGGAGCTGTAAAGGGATCTATACTGTGTTTAGCCGCCCAATATGAAAATCTTTTCCATTTACTGGAATACAGTTTCCTGGTAGATGGTTTGTGTGAGGAAATCACAATATGTTTGACAGCATGGGAAAAAATTAATAACACCTGGCTATGTGTGGAACTGAAGCAGCCAAGTCAATTTTAGGGTCTGGATTGGTGGATGGAATGCTCCTGAAGAGTGGGTCAGAAGGTCTGGAACTGGGTCCAGAAGCCACGGTTCCTCCAGAATATGAATGCAGAGAAAGGGGAACCAAATTTGATGAGGCCAATATGGTGTAATGAGTATCATGGTACTTCTAAACGTGTTGGCTTTCTGAAGTACTTTGGGCATCAAAGGGAAGGGTGGGAAGACATAAAGAAGTCCCGGAGGCCAATCATGTACGAGTGCATCCCTCGGTGACTTCCCCAGAGGGGGAATGAGGGCAAAGTAGCTGCTGCATTTGGCATTCATGGATGTGGCAAAGAGGTCGCAGCAAGGCTGGCCCCATTTTAGGAAGATCTCTTTCGCAACTTCTTGTTTTAGGGACCACTTGTGAGGCAAAAGAATCGCTCTGCTTAGTTTGTCCACTATCACGTTGGATTTTCCCGGGATGTGTGTTGCTATCAGAAAATGTTGAGAAGAGACAGCCCATTGCCATACCTGTTGTGCCTCTCAACATAGGGGATAAGATTTGGTTCCTCCCTGTTTATGTACCACACAACTAACCTGTTGTCTGTTTGAATCGCAATCGTTCCTATCGGGAGAGAGTCCTGAAATGCTTGCAACGCATTGAGCACCACTCTCATCTCTAGGACACTGATATGCAGATCGTTCTTGTGGTCTTGCCATAGACCTTGGACAGTCTTTCCCAGATAATGCCCCCCCCCCAATCTGGGAAGCGTCTGTGGTTAGTACAGCCGTCGGTTGTGGGAATACAAACAGGCAGCCCAAGAAAAACTGGTTTGAAGCCAACAAAGAAGATCCTTCTTGTATGTATCCATAATTATCTGGTGTGAAAGTGGTAGATCTTGCATGGACAATTGGGCAAAGAGTAACCACTGGTGGACTCTCATGTGCAGATGTGCTAGAGGCACTAGAAAAATCTCCGCTGCCATGGTCCCCAGAACCTGTAATACGAATCTCGCCAGAATCTTTCATCTCAATATCAAGCTCTTGATTTGACAGTGTAGGTATTGAATTCTTTCTTGTGTGAGTTTTGCCACCATCTCTTTTGAATTCAGTTCTGCGCCTAGAAAGGCAATACGTTGGAGATCTACTGAACATATCCAATCGTCTTTCCCCAGAAAGACCTGTTCAATCTGCTGAGATCCAAAATGGGTCTCCAGTCCCCTGTCTTTTTAGGAACTAAAAAGAACCTTCTGTAAGTTCCGGATCCAATCTGGTCTGCGAGGACCATTTGGATGACTCTTTTTCCAGCAACTTGTGTATTTCTGATGTTGTGCAGCGTAATTGACATCTGGAAAGGACTGACTTATGGGAGGGGTGGTGGAAAAGGGTATGTAATAGCCTCTGGATATTGTTGTTTGTACCCCATTTGTCTTGTGTGATTTCTAGTCAGGAGTTTGGGTACAGTGACAAGCGTCCCCCCAACTGCCTCCAGAGATGAACAGGCAGGCCTTCTTTTAGGAACACTGGAAGGACCTACCTGAGAACTTATCTCTATCACCCTGATTCCACAGACCATCTCTGTTGTGAGGTCAGTGTCTTTAATTTCTACTTCCCCCTCTGCCCCTGGGAGACGTGTCACCACATGTGTCGGAAAAACCTTTTTAGGACTTGCGGAACCATATTTTTCCACTTCGCTGACCTTTGGGATAAGGTTTAGTGGGAATGGAAACACGGACTCCTACGGCAGACAAGGTTTTCCCTTCTTGTTCACACCTGGTCAAGGTCTCTCTCACCTTAGGCCCAAAAAGAGATGAGCCATCAAAAGGGGCATTGGTGAAGGAAGACTTGAAGGGTTTGGCAAAGTTGCATAACCGCATCCAGGAATGCCTCCTTACGGATACTGCTGTACCTACAGCGCTACTCATTCCATCGGCAACGTATGAGATTAGTCGCACGGAGGAGTTGCCCACTGAGTTGAGGGTTGAGAGCTGAGAGGAAGCCTTATCAGTAATCTTCGAATCTACAGTACCCTGAAGAGCATCTCCAAGCTCTTTTGGGAGCTCTCTTTGAAGACTCATGAAGTGGGTCAGGTAATTCAGCAACCGCAGTGTAAAGGCCCCTGAGGAAAAAGTACACTTTCCATATCTGTCCATAGTCCGTGACTCCTTGCTCGAAGGATGGACAGAAGAGGAGGCTTCTGACAACTTCTTAGTGGCTGCCGCCACCACCATCACATCTACAGGGACACCTTTAGATAACAATTTGTTCTCTAATGGAGCTGTAATGAATTTATTGGGCCTCCTCGGAACAGGTTCCATTGTATCTGGCGAAGTCAAAGCCTTAAGGGATATCACATTCATTAGTTGGTCGTGGGGGGGGGGGAGACACCCAGGAGGTTGGAAGGGCTTGACCCAAAAGCCTCCAGGTATACAGACTCATCCTCTTAAGGGTTGGTGGATTTCCAGCCACCCCTCTGTTTAAGGATCTCAAGGATGTCAGCAAAGGTGAGATCCTCAGAGGGGTACCTTGGTAACCCTTCAGACTCATCCAGGTCAGTATCTGAAGTGAGAGACTCAGGGGATTCTATGTGCTTCCTCTTGCACAATCTCTTTCGAGGGACTTCCTCAGGGGGGTACTCTGGTGAAGCTTTGGAAGAGATGATGCCACCTGAAGGGGCTTCCTGGGGTTCCGAGTCTCTACACTTGGTGGGGGAGGTGATGATGACACCAACAGGCGCCTGAGAGGCAAGAGAACCTGGACCAGAGAGTGGGGCTTTCTGAGGGGCCAGCACTCTCTCCATCAGCTCAAAAGCCCCCTCGCCACGCTCCAAAGGGGTCCTCTGTTCTGTCGAGGCTGAGGACCAGCTCTGATGCAGAGTGGGTGACTCCAAAGCCAATGTAGGAGATGAGCTCAACCTAGTCGAAGTGCCAAGGGGTACAGTCAGATCAGACAACTGTCCACGCCAACTCCCTTCCCTGGGTCCAACCAGTAAGCATCGGCTCCTAGACTCCTTGATATCTGGAGGAAGCGAGAAAAGTCGGAACAGACAAGTCCAAAGGGGGTCTTGGTTCCGACGCCTCCACTACTATTGGACCCATGATCTCTGGCTCTGAAAACTCCAGGGTGATCAGAGGAAGAATCGAGGTTGAAGGAGATAGTCGGGATTTATTATTTATTTATTTTACATTTGTTAACCGGGATGGTCCGACTGGATACATGTCCTTTTTCAGCGGAGGCCCGGGGAGAAAAGCTCCAACAGAGTTACATTGATAATTAGGTACAGTAAATGAGCTGAAAGAACTTAACAAAAACATAGGCTATTTACATACAAGTACAAGACTGCCATTACTATTTCTGAGATTACTACAAATGTAACATTAATAACATATTAGCAAGGACGGTAGGCAGTATAATGACATAGAGTTAGACAGGATACATATTTCTTTATCACAGTATACAAAGTACTTATCATCTTAGCTAGTTGTTTATGTTTTAGTTAATGGCACAGAGCTAGTCTGGGTGTGAGCAAGGACATAGCCAGTGTGACTTGAAGTGGAGTTTTAGACTATTTTGAATTGACTTAGAGAAGTTGCAAGCGTGATGTTATTTGGGAGAGAGTTCCATATTTTACCAGTGGTGTTGGCAAATAGCGCGTCACCACCTAGGTTGAGAGATTTAGTTGTTTGGACAAGGAGTCTGTTTGCTGAGCGAAGGCAGCTTAGATTGGAGTAAGGAGTCATTAAGTTTTTTAGTGCTGGGGTATTCTCAGGTTGTTTAAGGATTTTGAAGGCCTCTATGGTTGGGACTGGTGAAGAAGGTGTGGGAATTCTATCCATCCAAGCTTTTTCAGGTTAGTACAGTGGTGTGTTCTGTAGGGTAGGCCTGTAACGAACCTGGCAATGTGATTATAGCAGGATGAGAGCTTGGCCAGATCAGATTTGTTAAGGTGAGTGAGGACAGGAGAGGCATATAGTAGGGTAGAGAGAAGGTGTGAACGGGCTGTGGCTGCCCTGGCATTCGGGGTAAGGAAGGCTTTAATTCTATATAGGGTTCCAAGTTTCTTGTTGACTGGCTTAATGGCTTGGTTGATATGTATATCAAATCTGAGTTTATTGTCAATGTTTACTCCTAACAGCTTTGTATAGGTGTCTGGGGATATGATGGTCCCATTATTGGATTTTATAGTGAAGTTTTCAGTCAGAGATCTATTGGTTGGGTAGAAGAGAAGTAACTTGGTTTTGTTTGGATTTAAGATCAGGAGATGGTTGGCAAGCCAGTTTTCGACTTTGGTGAAGCTATGTTGGGTGGTAGTTAGTAGATTTGCAAGAGAGGCATTGGAACATATTATAGTCGAGTCATCTGCATACTGAATGCAGGTGGCTTCAGGCTTCAGGGATGACTGTTTGGATGTCGTTTATGAAGACTGAAAAGAGGAGAGGTCCTAATATGGAACCTTGAGGAACTCCTATGGTATTTGGTAGTAGGCAGGAGAGCTTGTTTTGCCACATTACTGCTTGTTGTCTCCCAGTGAGGTAAGCTTGAAACCAGTCAAGGGCTGGAGTATCTAGATACAGGGTTTTTAAAGTATATAGAAGTAACTGATGGTTTACCATATTGAAGGCTTTCGATAGGTCCAGGAAGAGAGCGGAGCATATTTTTTTATTATTCCGGTTAAGATTAATGTTTTCAGTAAAAGAGAGGAGGGCAGTGGTTGTACTATGATGGGGTCTGAATCCATGTTGAGAGTCTGTGAGTAGTTTATTTTGGGTTAGATAGAGCATTAGTTGGTTGTGCATGCACTTTTCCATAATTTTGGCAAGTGGTGATAGTATGGCTATAGGTCTATAGTTGGATAGTTCTGTGGATGAACCTCCTTTGTGGAGTGGAATAACATAGGATATATTCCAAATTGAGGGGATTGAGGCCTCGGTTATGGTTCTGTTAATTAGGATTGAGATAGGGATGGCTCCGATTCCTTTGAGTCTGGAGACGATAAAATTTTTGTCAGTGCCAGTGTTTGGAGCAGTCTCCACCACCCGATCCACGTCATCATCAGATAAACTCCTGGAGGAATGGGAGGAAACTGAAGGAGATCTTGCCCTTTCAGATATGGGTGATCTCAACGTAGGAGTAACTGGCTCCAATACTGGAGACCATATCTTTGCCATTAACTCAACCGGCTCAGAGGACACAGATGGGGCCACAGAGGGAGGGTTTTAATTTATTGAAGCCAAGAACCCTTGGCTCCGAAGCAACAACTTTTTTGGATGATTCTGATGCTGGAACCGAAACAGCGGGCTGCTTATGGCTTTTTTCAGATCTTGAAGAAGACAATGAAGGAGATTTGGGGCTCTGGAATCCCTCACGGGCTTCTGTAAATGGAATCTTCAGAAAGCCCCTGACAATGAGTTTATTTTTGTGCTTGAGCAAGACCCTTGCACTGAAGCCATGGCAAATGGTACAAGGATCTTGCAGATGGAGAGCACCAAGGCAATATACACAGCTAGTGCGACTGTCTGTGATCGACATTTTCTGACTACAGTGGTCACACTTCTTAAATCCTGTCTAGTTTCCTTATCTTTCTGTTCTTTAGACATACTGTCTACTTTGCAGTCTACAACAATTAAACTTTAACATGATATGCACATTCAGAATAATAAGTAAAGCCTAAGAAGATACGAAACTCTGCAAACTAAAAATATAGTCACAATGTACTGCACTATGCCATCAAAAAGCCAGTAAACTATTTGGAGACTATAAGGAGAAAACAGCAACGAGTTGAGAAAATCCTCTAACTTAAACAGAATTTCTCAGAAAAGGGGAAAACAACACATGCAGGGAAGGGAAGCAACTATCTAATTTAAACGGGCCGCAGAGTGCCCTCTAACTTAAACGTCTCTCTCTCTCTCAGGATACCGCAAGGCCATGAAAAAAAAAACAGGGGAAACAAACTGCTAACTAAGACAAGAAAAACTACTAGAAACTAATTGCACACGACAGGAGGTTATCTAATGAATTATTAGCCAAAAACACTAACAAGAATGTCAATGACAATGAAAAAATACTACTTGGTCAATGAGCCAGCAGAAACATCTCTCGATCGCTTGAGCAGCAAATGAGATCTGGGTAATCTTCCTACTGCATCATGGGATAGGGGATAGCCTTGGGGCAGTGAAAGCCCTCAAGCTTTTGTAGTAGGCAGAGTAGGTACCGATGCTCGGAACCCAACCAGCAAGAATTAAAGCGAAATAGGACAAAATAACCATTTAGTATTGACTTTGTGTATCAACAAAGTATACAGCAGTTAAAGAATGTCAATGTTATATGACAGGAATGGAAAATCAATGAGACAAGAATGTTTGTATTATGTGACAAGAATGGAAAATAAATGAGACTGTCTGACAAGGAAGGGTGAGTACTGGGGTGCACTTTGGTCTGACTAAGGAAAAGCGCTGGAGAGCTTTTTTGCAGGCAGTGGGAAGGATATGAAAAAGAAGTGGATACAGCAATAATAGGGTGGATTTTATTTTGTTGAGGAGGCTAAACTATATAGGTTGCTTGAAGACGCAGAATTTTTTTAGGACTTAGAAAGTTCTGCTGAAAGGGAAAGAGTAGTGGAATCTGGTAAAAGTGTTGTTGCACATATTGAATAAAAGGTTAGAAATGATCTTTTTGAGAGAGAAACAGAAGCAGGACAATATGTTTGATAGAATTGTGATGCATGTTGCTTCTTGACATCTGGAAAGCTTGTATCATGGATAATGCACCAATCAGGAGTTTGGTCTGAACCCTTGGTTAGGTCCTAGCAAAGGGAATCTATCCACTCCAGGTATCCTCTGGCTAATATTTGCATCAGCACCAGTTCCAGTCCACCACCAACGCCCACTGCTGGTCTGTCTCATGCTTGGTGCAGTACAAGGCCATATTCATGGGCAACAGGGTCATGGCACTCCTACTACCTCATTCTATGATGATCCAGAAGATCTCAAGACCACTGTCTCCAAGATGGACCAAAATAATGAATCCATCTCCTATCTACATCCTCCCAGATAACTGTTCCTCTGTAGATGGCCCAAGTCTTATTAGTAGCAAATTACACTGGCCTTGGAGACTCTTATCAACTCACCCCTTAAGATGACCATGGGGAAGTGTACAGGGGAGAAGTCTGGGGAGTCTTGGCCCATTCTGTCCATGGAGTTAGTCATTAGGGGTGCCGCCTAAGTATTCTGACATTGCACCATCAGGCTCAAAAACAGCAGACAACCTCTACAACCTCTGTGCTGACTCCTCTGTGATCTCTTCAGTACATCATTGGTTCCAAAGATTAAAACTCTCAGTCATCCTCTTCCCAGAGAGTCCAGAGTTTGGGGCAGGTATAGCAAAATACTGCACTCCTCTCCCATGATGAGGCTCATGTTTTTCAGCTACACATTTCACCTCTGCCAGTACAAGACCAATCCTGTGAGAAAATTGATGGATAGGCAAGAAAACCTTCCTGATGGTAGCATTAAGAAGGATCTTTGTGAGACCCCATCCATAACCTTTACTATGTGAAACCACTGTCCTGTAGGTTCTGTTCGGCAGACAGATTTGTCGGATTTTTTTCTGGTTATTAATTTTTCTCAACTAGTTTAATTCAAGGTGTACTTCCTCACAGGCACACTTGCCCTGTTCTGCTTTACTCAATTTAGTAATCCAACCATTGATACTTTAGGGATCACACTTACTAAAGGAAAAGATGTGTCAGAGTGGCAGATGAGATTTGAGGTAATGGAGAGAGGGGTATTATGGGTAGAGTCTTAGCTCAAGAGTTTTTTTGGTTGGCGGGAGCTGTATAATGTCCGAGCCAGTTCTGAGAGGTTAGAACAGAGTCAAGAATGAAGATTGACAACATCAGAGCTAAACGTTTGTGGCTGACAAAGTTTGCTGATGACTGCAAACTGGAAGTGGTCACTGAAACCCCTAACGATGTCAAAATCCTGCAAGAAGGACTTATGTGACTAATGACTGGTGCCAAAGTCATGGTCTTAAACTTAATGCAAAAAAATGCATCAACATCCCCTTCGACAAGGGCGATGTTCCTGCAAACCACCACATCAATAGCAATACCCTAAGCATGTATTCAGTGGTGAGAGATCTGGGCACACAGGTTGACAGCAAATTTACCTTTGATCACCATGTCTCCACAGTGGTAAGAAGGGCATTTTATATTGCTCATCTCATATGTAAAGGCATCGCCTCCAGAAAAATTGGTTATAACCCCCATGTGCTCTTCCCTCATCAGGCCAGTAAGAGTACAATGCTCCCTTTGGTATGTACCTTTCTAAACACCTGCAGCAACTGGAGAGACCACAAAGGCTCCTTACAAAGAAAATTCAGGGTCTTCAGCATCTGTCATATGTGGACAGACTGGAGTCACTGCCACTTTACTCTGTGTCATATAGACTACTCAAAGGTGACCTGTGTCTTGCATATAAAGCAATCTCTGACCCTGCTTTAATGGAAATGCTGCATATTTGTAAGTCAAATGGCACATGGGTCACTCGCTCAAAGGACCTTAACCTGGTATGTGACATCAATAGAACTTGCTGGAGGGACAGGTTTGTCTCTCAGAGGTTATCTCACCTTTGGAACAAACATCCAATTCATGTTAAACAAAGCCCCTTGTTGAGCCCCTTTAAGCGTAATTTGGACAATTGGATGGGTAACCAGAAATTCACCCCAGGGGTTCCACCTGTGTTCCTCTTGGACAGGGGTAATAGGTGCTGAATTTAGTGTCTGCTTGAAACAGACACCCATGGAAACAAGGGTTGAACTTGGCTAGGCTTGCAAGGGCCCTAAGTACAATAGCTTAGTAACCTCCTATGATCCTTTGTAATTCTGACTGAACAGATACTTCAGCTAGTTCTATAGGATGAGGTGTCAACCTGTGCAGGATGGTATAACTCTGTCCTCTCTCAAGAAGGAATTCAGAACAAGATTTTGGATATCACTATTTTATTTTGTTAGCAAAGTGCATTTTGGCCATTGGCACAGGGCATGGGCAACAATGTCAAAAGGATAAAATAGGTCCTTACCTCTGTGGCACACCTTTTATTGCTTACTTACTTTTTCGTTATTTTTTTATTCCATCCTCACTGCCTGCTGACCATCAGCTCTCAGTGAATCCATTAGATCGCCAACAGAGAGTGAAAGCTAATCATGGAGGCAATCATCCTGGTGTTACTATCAGGAATTTTTTTTCCAGATAAAGGCACTAACCCTACAGTGGCTTAACTAAGAACCTGCATCTCCACAAAATCCTCACTGTATATGTGAGTGTTCGCTCTCGTATCACATATACTAATGAAGACTGCCTGCTAATGAAAGCTGTGCTCAGTGGATCGGTTGGACATTCCCACGTCACCAAAGGTGGGCCATCTACAGATTCATAAGTCTCATCAGTCTCAAAAACAAAGCCATGTAAAGAATTATCATGGAAATGATCAATAATGACACAGAAAAACCTCCAGCCACTAGACCTAACTCACTTCGGTTTAGTCAAGGACAGGTCATGCCTACTCAACCTGGAGGATTTCTTTGAGAAAGTCACTAAAGGAATGGGTGAGAGTAAAACAGTTCTCACTGCCTACCTTGATCTGGCAAAGGCATCTTCCACAATACACTATTTGGGCATTGTTGACAAACTCTAGAAGTTAAGTATAAACCATTATGTCACCCAGTGGATACCCACCTGGCTCACACACAGGACTCAGGAAGTTAGAATGGGGAATACACTTCTACAAAGTGGCTAGTCACCAGCAGAGTCCCTCAGGCATCTGGCCTGAAACCAGTCCTTGCTGGCAACTACTTCTGTGAAGTCACAGTCAAAGGCCACTGGCTGACCAAATTTGCAGCAAAACTGCAAATTAGGAGCAGTCATTAAATCCCCCACTGACACTAATGTTCTCCAAGAAGGGGTGACACAAACAAATAGCTGGTGCCACAGCCATCAACAGAAGGTAAATGTCAAGAAATGCATAACAGTATCCTTTTGAAAGTTGGCCACCTCTAGTAACTACCATACTGACAACATACCCTTAAGAGTCAACCCAGCATCAGGGACCTGGGGACACATGTAGACAGTCTGTGACTATCGTGTGAGGAAATCATCATATGCTGCACATCTTAAAAGCAAAGTTATGACACCTAGGTCCACGGAGGCCATGGCTCCATAGTATCCAGCACTCAGACTTTTCACGGAGTACAGTGTCCCATCTGGTATTTACCAAAATAGGAACATCCAATAACTGGAATATCTACAGAGGTTCTTCACTAAAATAATTCAGGATGTAAACAACATGTCTTATTTAATAAGATAAATACAAAGTATAAAACAAAGACTCATGCAAAGTGTTTTCTTCTATACAAGACCATCAGAGCATGGGTTGGCAATGGAAAAGTCACAGTTTAAATATACGAACCAACCAATCACAAAATGGGGGGGGGGTGTTCTAGGGTAGTGTACATTAGTGTGTGTCAGGACTGTGGTGACTTTTTATGTGGGGAAGACTGAACAGTCTTTAAAGAAGAGAATTTATGAGCATTTGCACATTTTTAAGAAAAATAAAAATAACACTCTATTTAAACACAACAGAAATTGTCCTGGCACATCTATTATAAAGTTTAAAATTTGGTGTAATTGAAAACTTGACTGTTGACCTCAGGGGTGGTAACTGGAAAATGAGAAGTTATGTACCTACCATAACGTTCCATGTTAGTTGTCTTCTCTCGCCTTCTTTCTTGCTTGATGGGTTCGGAGCCGATCCTCGGCTCCGACTCGGCACTTGCTAAGCTCGAGAGTCACTTTTACCAGCTCGAGGCAGCCCCATATCCCATGATGCAAGGCGGTAAGTACCCAGATCTCGTTTGATGACAAAGGGCAATAGCACCTAGCATAATAACTTCCCAAAGGAAGAAAGAAGGAGAGAAAACCTGCAGGATGGTAGAAGGACCAGCTCTGTATGGTCTTCAAAGGTATAATTCCTTGTAGAGAAAGGTCTGTCCAAGCCTGGGGGAAGGAGGGAGGGTCGCAAGAAAGAAGGCGAGAAGACAACTAACATGGAGCGTTATGGTAGGTACATAACTTCTCAATGTTAAGTTGTCAATCTCGCCTTCATTCTTGCTTGATGGGACCGTCCTAGCACCTCTATCCTGGGTGGCTCAATGGAACAGACTCTTGAGAACGGTAGAGCCAAAACTGGCTCTGTCCCTGGAGGCCAAATCCAATTTGTAATGGGAAACAAAAGTATGAGGAGTGGCCCAAGTGGCTGCTGCACAAATAGTGTCTAAAGGAAGTCTAGCTTGAAAGGCTGTAGAAGTAGCTAAGCTTCTGGTTGAATGTGCTTTAGGTTTCGAGCACAGCTGTTTTCCCCTGAGCCGATAAATTTCAGAGATGACAGAAGAAAGCCATCTAGACAAGGTCACTTTTGAGACAGGAAGGCCTTTCTTGTTATCAGCATAGGAAACAAAGAGTTGATCGGATTTCCTGAATTGTTTTGTTCTGTCCAAATAATATATGAGTTGGCGGTGGACATCAAGATAATGTAATTTTTGTTCCGATCTGTTTGAATAGTTTGGAAAAAATACAGGTAGATCAATGGCCTGATTCAAATTAGTCTTTGAGGCGACCTTAGGCAAAAAGGTCGGATTAGTTCTCAATGATACTCTGTCTTTGTGGAAGACCAAATAGGGGGGGGCGAACAGATAGAGCATGAAGTTCAGACACCCTCCTAGCCGATGTAATAGCAACCAGGAATAAAGTTTTCCATGAAAGAAATTTCAGGGAACAAGAAACAGCTGGCTCGAAGGGGGGAAGAATCAAGGATGTCAGCACTAAATTTAGGTCCCATTGAGGAGAAGGACTCCTGACTGGAGGCTTCAGGAGGAAAATTCCTTTCAAGAAGGCTCTACAAAGCCTGTGGGACATAATGTTGTGATCTCATGAACCCGACATGAAAGTTCGAGATAGCAGCCAACTGAACTTTGAATGTGGAAGAAGAGGAGCCCGCGTGAAAAATCTCCGCTAAGAAATCCAAAACTGCTTGAACTGGAGCAGTGAAGGGATCAATATTCTTGGCTTTAGCCCAATAAGAAAAACGTTTCCATTTGCTCGTATAAATCCTCCTGGTAGAGGATTTTAAGGAAGCTACTATGATGTCTCTAACAGGGTTAGAGATCATAAGAAGCCTGGCTAAGGAAGGAAGTGGAGCAACCATGCTGTGAGGTTGAGAGAAGGGATAGACCGGTGCAGCTGACCGGATCGGTGAATCAGAAGATCTGGCACTGGGTCCAGATGCCACGGCTGCACCAAAAGGTGACGATGAAGGAACGGAAACCAAATTTGTCGAGGCCAATAAGGAGCAATGAGAATCAATTTGGCTCTCAAAACGGTTGCTTTCTGGATAAGTTGAAGGATCAGAGGAAATGGAGGAAAGGCATAAAGAAGTCCCTGGGGCCAATCCTGGGTCAGAGCGTCTCTGGGGGGATGGCCTGGCAGTGGGAAGAGAGAGAAGAAGTCTGGGCATTTGCTGTTTTGGGGAGTAGCAAAAAGATCGCAACATGGGCGACCCCATTCCAGAAAAATCTCTTCCACTATAGATTGTTTGAGAGACCACTCGTGAGGCATGAGAATAGCTCTGCTCAATCTGTCCGCTAAAATGTTGGTTTTCCCAGGGATGTGCGTTGCTATCAGAAACCGATGAGAGGAGATCGCCCATTGCCAAAGTCTGAGCGCTTCTCGACACAAAGGGTAGGACTTGGTTCCGCCCTGTTTGTTGATATACCAAACTACAGACATGTTGTCTGTGTGGACTGCAATTGTCCCTAAGGGAAGAAAGTCGTTGAGGGCTTGCAACATTAAAAGCACTGCTCTCATCTCTAGGACATTTATGTGCAGGTGGTATTCGAAAGGTTGCCACGTCCCATGAACCATCCTGCCCTGATAATGCCCCCCCCACCCGATCAGAGAGGCATCCGTAGTGACAGTGGCTACCGGGGATGGGGTTACAAATTGTCTGCCTTGGTGAATCTGGGGAGAAGTGATCCACCAAGCAAGATGATACTTGCAAATCTGTGTCACCAGTATTTGGTGACGCATTGGAAGTTGTTGGTAAGACCACTGAGTGAACAACATCCATTGAAGAAGGCGCATATAGAAGCGAGCCAGGGGAAGAAGGGGAATGGCCGCAGCCATGAGGCCTAACACCTTTAGAACCATTCTGGCCTGTACCTTCTTGCTGGCTAGAATGATCCTGACGTGACTTTGAATATCTGAGATTCTTTGATCTGTAAGGGTAGCTGACATCCGAACAGTGTTTAAGTTTGCGCCTATGAAAGTAATAGACTGGCAGGGCAATAAGGATGACTTTTCGGAGTTGATCGAGATGCCCAATTGAGAACAAAGATTTATTGTGTAATCCCTGGCTTGAAGAAGCTGATGCCTGGTGGTGGCTGAAAGGAGCCAGTCGTCGAGATACGGAAACACCTGGAATCCTTGACGTCTCAGGTGAGCCGTGACCACTGCCATACATTTGGTGAACACTCTGGGGGCTGTAGTGAGACCAAAGGGCAGGGCTCTGAACTGGAAATGACTGGACCCCAGCCGAAAGCAGAGAAATCTCCTGGAGCGTCTGTGAATTTTTATGTGATAGTACGCATCCTGAAGATCTATTGAGCACATCCAGTTGTCCTTCTGTAAGAAGGGCAGAATTGACTGAAGAGTGACCATTCGGAATCTTGTCTTCCTCACAGACTTGTTGAGTCTGCTGAGATCCAATATTGGTCTCCAGTCTCCCGTCTTCTTGGGGACCAAAAAGAACCTTGAGTAGATTCCGGCTCTGAATGATCTGTTGTAACTGGCTGAATGGCTCTTTTTTGCAGAAGTTTTAAGACTTCTAACTCTGCAATTTCCCTTAGACTGGGTGGTACATCTGGAAGGGAATTTGAGTGAGAGAAAGGACTTTCCTCGAAAGGAATTTTGTAACCCTCGGATATGATCGGCTGTACCCATCTGTCTTGAGTGAGGGAACGCCAGGCTTCTGGGTACAGCGATAGTCTTCCCCCGACTGCCTCCAAGGATGGACAGTCGGGCAACATCTCAGGGATGCTGAAAGGGCTTGTCAGAGAGAGGCTCTCTGCTTCCCTGGTTCTGCGGACCCCCTCTGCCTCTGGAGCGGCGTCTGTTATTGTTACCCCCTCTGCCTCTAGGGGTAAACTGACCACGTGAATCCGGCATGACTCCTTGGGATTTGCGGAACCACATTTTGCCACCCTTCTGTCCTTTGGGGTAAGGTCTAGAAGGGGTGGAAAAACGGACCCCTACGGCAGAAAGAGTCTTGCCGTCCTGCTCACACCTGGTCAACGTTTCCTTCACTTGAGGGCCAAACAAAGCTGAACCATCAAAGGGAGAGTTAGTGAAGGACGCCTTAAAGGGATCTGCAAAATTACAGAGCCGCATCCAGGCTTGGCGTCTAAGAGCCACACCTGTACCTGCGGCCCTACTCGCACCATCTGCTGCATATGATATCAGTCGCATGGAGGAGTTATCAATAGAATTAAGGGTTCCTAGCTGCGAAGCAATTTTTTCTTGAGCCCCTGCAGCTGTCGGATCCTGTACTACTTCACCTAGCTCCTTAAGGATATCCCTCTGGAGTCTGGTGAAGTGACATAGGTAGTTCAGCGAACGCATAGCAAAGGTCGCTGAAGGGAACATCCGCTTACCATACCTATCCATAGTCCTGGAGTCCTTATTAGGAGGATGGACAGGAACGGAAGGATCTGCAAGTTCCTTTTTAGTGGCAGCCGCCACCATGGCATCAGCAGGGACACCTTTCGTGAGGAATTGCTTGTCCGCAGGGGAAGTAATAAATTTTGAAGGCCTCCTAGGGACTGGCTCTACAGAGTCAGGAGCAGCCCAAGCCTTTCGAGCAATCACCTGCATAAGGGGGTCGAAAGGCGGAGACACCCAGGAGGTGGAGGGCCGAGATCCAAACGCCTCCAGGTATACCGACTCATCCTCAGAGGGATTATTGGAGGGCCAGTTTCCCCTCTGTTTAAGGAGTTCTAGGATGTCTGAAAAAGAGACATCCTCAGAGGGGGATCTTGGGGATCCCTCCGACTCATCTAAGTCGGTCTCTGAAGTGATAGACTCAGGGGAGTCTACGTGTTTCCTCTTACAGGTCCTCTTGCGCGGAGGATTCCCTGACTGATCAGGAGAATCCTCGGAAGAGGGGGTTCTTCCCAGTGGGGAAACCTGAGGCGGAGGATCTCTGGGTCTGGGAGCAAGAGAAGTGGCAGAGATATCGACAGGCACCATAGAGGGAGGAACTAAGGGAACAGACTGCTGGCTGAGTCCAGTGGCCAGCACACTCTTCATCACCTCGAAGGCTCCCCTCCCAGGGAGGTCCGAGAGAACCCGTTCCGAAGAACCAGGAACTCCAGGGTCCACAGATAGGGAAGGCTCTGAGGCAGATGTCGGAGCTGAGCTCACCAAGGCCGAGGCTCCAAGGGGAAGAGTGGGGTCGGACAAGGGTCCGATGCCACTCACCCCCTCGGAGGAGACCAGGGAAGCCTGACCACCGAATCCCTCTAAGGAAGGTCTCGAAGAGGAGATAAGAGTAGAGGCTGAAGGAGCAGAAGGGAGTATCTGTCCTTCAGCCGTAGCAGAAACCATTCCCGAAGACTCCAACTCCAAACTCTGGGGTAGAGTCGAAGGAGGAACTGCAATGGGGTGTGGACTAATAGTCGTCTGTTGAGACGGACTATGTAGCATCTGGGCTAGTGCCTGTGATTTTAATAATCTACTGACCACTCTCTCTAAATCATGGTCAGAAAGCCTGGATGGCCTGGATGATCGGCTTCGATGGCTCCGTTCCGAGAGGAGAGGAGATGCCGGAGCCAAGAGTATCGGTTCCAAGGAAGGGGACCTAGACCTCTTCCTCGAAGGAACCATCGGAGCCGACGAAACCATAGAAGCTGTCGGAGCCGATAACTTTTCGGCACCGACAGAAAGTTTCGATGCATCGGCTCCGGCCGGAGCCGATACAGACATAAAAGTAAGGGTGTCGGAGCCGATCGGCGCCGACACCGAAGCCTGAGCCACATGGTGATCGGAACCGATCGGAGCCGACACCGAAGTGGCCGAACCAGAATCGGCACCGATAACCATCGGTGCGAAGGTTTGCAAACCAGAATCGGCTCCAGCCAGAGCCGATCTCGACTCTGAAAGAGTCGGGCCGAGGCCGCAGGCTTGGACACAGAAGCCTGGGCCTTGGAAGACTTAGAAGTCTTAGATGGAGCCGACTTAGCCGGAGAGCCCTCCGGCTTAAGTAGGCCCGTCAAAATAAGCTTATTTCTCCTTTCCTGCAGGACTCTCTGGCTAAAAGAATGACAAATCGCACAGGAGTCCTGCAGGTGGAGAGGTCCCAGGCAGTATAAGCAAGAAGTGTGACCGTCTGTCAGAGACATCTTCTGACAGCACGAGTCACACTTCTTAAAGCCTGAGACCCTTTCCTTAGACATGGTGTAAAAACACACACACACAACACCTGTCCAAGAAATATTACAATCCCAAAAAAGAGAAAAAAACTATTCTCTCACAAACACACACACACCCTAACAAGGGGGGGGTGGGATGGGAAAAGGCCTGACTAAAAACTTTAAGGAGAGAGGGAATTTTAGTCAGAAAAGGACTAAAACTAGTCTAAAACTATTAAAATTAAGTTTAAAATTAACTTTAAACTGAAAAAGGGGCAAAAGCAGTAGTGTATAAATCACTTACCAGGAGCTGGTAAAAGGAGGACCTCATCAGCGAAGTGGCAAACGAGATCTGGGTACTTACCGCCTTGCATCATGGGATATGGGGCTGCCTCGAGCTGGTAAAAGTGACTCTCGAGCTTAGCAAGTGCCGAGTCGGAGCCGAGGATCGGCTCCGAACCCATCAAGCAAGAATGAAGGCGAGATTGACAACTTAACATCCTGATTTTAGTACTGTGAACTAATATGGCAAATTCGTTTGAATGCCAGTACAAAACCAGGTTTAAATAAATATATATCTTTAAACAGTGCTTTGAAACAGAGATCGAGATCCACTAAGATGTAATGTTTTTTTCCTAGAAGTAACACCAGCATTATTTTTTCATGGTTCTTGAGAATTATATAACTACATAATTACTTAATTGTGTCTATTTTGTGAACAGTTTGTTCATATATTTAACCGTGAATTTTCCACTGCCAACTCATGCTCTGACAGTCTTGCATAGATGAAAGCACTTAGCATGAGTCTTTGTTTTACACTTTGTATTTTATCTTATTAAATATATACTTTTATCTTCCGGGTCAGATGAAGTCTTGGTTTCCTTTGTTGCAAACTACGTCCTTGTGTTCAATAAATCTAGACAAAGCCCAAAATAATGGGGGGGGGGGTCCAAAAACAGAGGCAGACTTTAATTATTGCTCTTATAAACCCCCTAAAAATTTTCACCTGAGGTGGCTGCCTCCTTTGCCCCATCCTAGCTGTGCCTCTGTTAATGTGCTCTGCTTCCAAAAATCCTGGAAGGTCAAACACTGGAAGAATTAAGAGAGACTCCAGAAATTTAAACACATTTTATATATATATATATATATATATATATATATATATATATATATATATATATATGCACACTTATATATATATATATGGAATACATGCATTTGGTCGGCCGATGGATGGCCGACCAGAAAATGTTAGACAGCAGTACAGCGACTTTGCATAACTGCAAACGCAATTATGTTTGAACCGCAAAACACCCCTCCTTTGACCCATGGTAGTGCCTGTTTAGGTGGTAGAGCGGTCAGAAATGTCGAATTCGGAATTTCGTGCGACATTCCGACCATTCGACACCTGGAGCTTCGACATTTAGGTTCGGGGAAGCCGTGATTCGACTAGCGGTTGCTCGGTCATATGCATGTATTCCTATATATTAATTATTTTTAGGAAAAAATGTCTGTGGCAAGCCAATTATAACTTTCTCTCTGTGGTACTAACAGTTTCACTAAAGTTAAAATCCTGAAGAGATGAATCAGAGGACTAAGAACATGAGCCCTCGTGTTGAGTCAATTAATATGGGAAGCAAAATGCTGGGCAGAAAAAAAGTAATTGCTTTTCCGCAACATAGACTCACTACACTAAGGAACCAGTGGCAATCCTGAGTATTTCCCTGTGAAAACCATAGCAATTCTGTTCGTTTCTGTAAAAAAACAAAAAGCAAAGAAGGTACCAAACAGATAGCCCTTTTAGTGTGGAAGACTAACCTTTAAAAATCAGGGAAACCACAGACGTCACCATATGAAACTTCTAGCTCACCTACCTTCTTTATTGTGAAATATTTTTTGAAATATCTGATGCCTGTACATAAGTTGTTACCAACAAAGGTGACTGCTTCACTGTACATTTCAAAAGAAGCAATGCCAGCAGTGAATTTAATGGCACTAAAGAAACTAGATGCATTTCCCTGTGTTTGATCATCAGTAAAATAGCAGTACCAACCTCACCAGTTCTGACATATGGTTGAAGGCATCCAGAATCTTTAAGAGATGAAACCTTCTTCACCAGTTTAGTTCTCTTCAGAATGATTTGCTTACCTTTCTGTGTCTTTACTGGTTTTACCAAAACACACTCTATTAGATTTCTAAGGACCTACAGCATTTTCAGTTAAAATTAATGTAATGCCTTTTGGTGTCTTTAACCTTGTGGCTTGTTTAGATTTAATACAGGTTCACGCTCACACAAAATGTGGCCCAGGCTTAGCAAAACAAACAATGTCTGTTAAGTTTTCAAAAGTTGTTTCTTACCATATGTATATTTACTTATACATTCTACTGTCATACCTGAAACTTTCATCACAACCAAAGCAGGAGGAGAAAACTATAAATGATAAACAATGAAATTAAAAAAAAGTATCACTGAAAAAAGTACAGCTGTGTAAGTCAACTTACTATGACTGCATATGTTTGAATGACCACTGCTATAGTAGCCTTCTCTACATGGGATATACTCTGCTAAGGGTATAACAGACAGCCAGTTTCTAAAGCTTAAGAGCGCATTCCATGCACCTAAACGGTTAGTTCAAGTGGAGCTAGACAGTGTTTTGGTTGACAGGCCATTCAGAGCTTTCATGTAAACTGAGAGAGGGAGGCTAGAGCCCTGAAGAGATCAATGCTAAGAAAATAAACATAAAGGTCCTCACCTTGTCAAAAAAACACACAAAAACAAGGGGATAGAGAGAACAGCTAAAGTAGCAGTGATCATTCAGATTTATACTGTTACGGTAAAAGTTAACTATCGACTGAGTACCAAGCTGCTGCTTCTAGAACACTTCTAGAATCCAACTTTTTAAAGAAGCCTACAGATGAACTGTAACTGGAGCTTTTCTCTCCAGGCCACCATTGAAAATGGGTCTGTGACCCAGTGGACTTTCCTGGTCAACAAATGTCAATAAATAAAGCCAAGGCCCTAGCAGAATGAGCCTTTCTCCTGAATGAAACTGCCTTGAGTGGTGGGTATAACAAAAGGTAACAGCATGAGACAACCACAAAGAAATAGTTTGCTCTGACACAGGTTATCCTTTTTTCTCACCTTCATAAGAAAAGGAAACTGATCAGAGTTCCTGAAAGTTTTAGTTCTCTCAGGATAATAATCGAGTTGTCTGTGGATATACGAAGTACCCTTTCTTCCTCAGTTTTAGGTTCTGGAAATAATACAGGAGATGGACAGCTACAGTCAGAATAAACATGGGTACCACTTTAGGCATGAACAATAATTATAATGATAATAGTACTTATTTGTTAACCAGGTAGGTCCATTGGATATATGGCCCTTTTCAGGGGAGACCTGGGAGAAAATGTCTGGTTAAGTTACTTGCTCAAGGTCACACAGCAGGCAAATGAGGACTGAAGGAATCAAACCCTGTGCCACAGGAATTACACCTCACAGCCTTAACCCTCTATGCCAACCAACAGATCAAAAGGAAGGATTAGTTCTTAAGGAAGTCTATCTGTGTGGAAAATGGAGTAAGGATGACCCACAGAAACAGACTGCAACTCAGACACTTTTCTTGCAGAAGTCAAAGCAATCAGCAAAACTGTTTCCATGTTAAGAACCACAAGTTGGCCTGATGAGCTGGTTCTACTGCAGCCATAGTTAATTTTTCCAAGAAAAAATTCAGATCCCAAGAAGGAGCGACCTGTTTTCTATGAGGCTTGATATGTAACATCCCTTTCAAAAATATTTTCACGTGTGAATGTAATGAAAGAGGGGGATTCAAGGCAGATAGGCTGAAATGCTCAACAGGTGTATCTTGAGGGAGGTGTAAGATATGCTAGAGGATAACTCAAAAATACTGTATAATCAGAGAAACATTAGAATTAAAAGGATCTTGGTCCTTGTTTTGGCACAAACTGGAAAACAATTGCTTCTATTCTCTAATATACGATTTCCTAGTAGAATGTTTCTTTGCCTCCTTTAATACCTGCTGCACATCCTCAGAAAAAGTACAGTTGTGTACACTTACCATAAATGTAGATGTTTGAGTGTCTTCACTGTTGCAGTCATCACATTTGGGTTATCTGCTTGCAGTAGCCCTCAGTCGGCCTGATTATCAAAGTCTTGGGTCCTGCGTCGGTTGCTGTCTTATCTTCCATGATGTCAGGTAGTCAGGGGGATAAAGCATGCAGCCGATGCCATTACATCAGTTTTTCTTGACCCAGATGTCAGGTGCCCTCATAATGGGAAACAATTATATACAAGGTTACACCTCCAACAAAAAAGCAAATACACCAAAAAGCTTTAAGCATAGTAAACAAGAATAGAGGTATAGTCAATAAAAATCAGGGGGCTGGAGGGAGGGTAACCAGAACTGCAACAGTGAATACACTCGAACATCTACATTTATGGTAAGTGTACACAACTGTACTATGTTCTTCGTGTTTCACTGTTGCAGTCATCACATTTGGGTAGATTCCCAAAGCTAAGGATGGCAGGAGGTAATTAGATAGCATTAGGACTAGCTATAAGGCCCTGCAAGACTGCAGTGGCAAATCCAGCTCTGGATTTAGAAAAAATTGCAAGTGGTAATGTTTGGTGAAGTTATGTACAGAACTCCAGGTAGCAGCTTCTAGGATGTTTCTGGTAAAGACACCTCTGAGAAAGGCTGTAGAGGTAGCTGCAGCCCTGGTTGAATGTGGTCTTATCCCCTGTGGGGTAGATTTTCCATGATGCTTATAGCAGAAATGAATGCAATGGCCTATCCACTTAGAAATGGTTTGCTTTGAAATGGCCTTCCCCTCTGCCCCTGCAGCAAATGCAACCAGCAGCTGTCCAGATTTCCTGAGAGGCTTAGTCCTGTCCAAGTAAAATCTAAGTTGTCTGTGCAAGTCCAAGGTGTGCAGTATTCATTCCCCTTTGTTCTGTGGATTAGAAAAGAAGGTTGGCAAATGAATAGACTGATTAAGGGCCACATTGGATACCACCATGGGCATGAAGGAGGGACTGGTTCTAAGGGACACCCTGTCAGCATGAAAGATGATGAAAGGCTCCACTGCCATGACGGCCTGTAATTCAGACACCCTTCTTGCTGAAGTGATAGCTGGAAGTAAGGCAGTTTTCCAAGAAAGGAATTTCAACTCTGCATTTGCAGCTGGCTCAAAGGGAGGTAGAGTGAGCTTTTCCAATACACAGTTAAGGTCCCAGGCTGGAGTAGTGAATGAGAGAAGAGGGGTGGTTCTGTGCTGTAATGAGCTGAAATGGCTGAGGCATGAATTTTGATGGAGGAAAAGGAAAGAGCCTTGTGAAGCATCTCAGTTAAGTACAGAAGAATATGGGGCAAATTAGGCGCTGCTGTGCCCATCCCCTGAGTTTGGCTCCAGAAACAGAATCTTTTCCATTTTTCAGCATAGGATTTTCTAGTACAAGGTCTCCTTGCCTCAAGGATGACATCCATCACTTGCTTATGGTAACAGAGAGATCAGGTAATTAGCCAGGCTGCCAGGTTGACGGTTTGAAGTTGTTAGGTGCAGAATTTGGACCCCTGCTGGGACAGCAGAGCAGGGGTCTAAGGAAGGTGCCAGCAGTGACACAGTGTGCAAGAGGGGGTACCAGTGTTGGCATGGCCAGTCTGGTGCAATCAGTATTGTCCTTGGTTTGTCCTATTTGATCTTTAGTTGTACCTTGTGGAAGAGAGACAGAGGGGGGAAAGGCATAAACTGATAGGGTTTTCCAGGTGAAGGACAGGGCATCCACTTTCCAAGCTTGTTTGTGGGGAGTCCTTGTGCAGAATTTGTCCAATTGGTAGTTCTGGGGGGAGGCAAACAGGTCATCTCTGGGCTCCCCCATTTGTTTCTCAACATGTTGAATACCTTTGGTTCCAGTTTCCACGCCTGTGGGTCCATGAGATTTCTGCTTAGGTCGTCTGCCAGTGTATTTAGCTTTCCTGGCAGGAATTGAGCCTGTAGGTACACTTGGTAGCTTAAGGCTATGTTCCACAGAGCCATGGCTAGTCTGCAGCGAGGGTATGAGTGGGTTCCCCCCTGCTTGTTTATGTACCACACACCAGTGGTGCTGTCCGTCTTTACCAATAATTGTCCTAGAAGAATGTGGTCCTTGAAGGCTGTCAGAGCACTCTGTACAGCTAACATTTCTTTTTGATTGATATGCAAGTGCATTTGATTTGGGTTCCATGTGCCTTGAATGCATTGCCCTGCCAAGTGAGCCCCCCATGCATAGCCTGATGTGTCTGTTGCTAGGGTTTAGGTGGCAGGGGGTAGAGTGAATGGCAGTCCCTTGTTTTGGTGGCAGGCCTCTGCCCATCAAAAGAACTATCTGTAGACAAGGTATGATAGGAATCATTGATTCTAGATCCTGAGAATGTTGACACCATAGGCTTTTTAGATACCATTGTAGTTTCCTCATATGCAGTCTTGCACATGAAATTAGTAGAATGCAAGAGGCCATAAACCCCAGGGCTTGCAGTATTTTCCATGCAGATAGATGGGTCTTGGTGGCCAGTAGTTTGAAGTAAACTATCAATTGAATTTGTTTCTCTGGCATGAGGTAGGCCATCTGGGAAGTTGTATTCAAGCTTGCTCCCAGGAATACAATTTGTTGGCTGGGTACTAGATGAGATTTTGTTTATGGTGTACCCCAGAGATGTAAGCAATTTCTTTACAAATGCCAGATGATTTAATAGTATGTCCTGGCTTTCTGCCTGAATTAGACAATCGTCAAGGTATGGGTATATTTGAATATTTCTTTGCCTGCAAAATGTAATGACTGGAGCTAAGCACTTTGTGAATTCCCTGGGCACAGAAGACAACCCAAAGAGCAGTGCAAAGAACTGATAGTGCATGTAGCCTGCTTTGCCTAGCATGGGAAGCAGCTTATGAAGAGTTAGCATCTTGAATTTTGGGATTACCAAAAATGTGTTTAGGATTGGCAGGTCCAGGATAGGACGCCAGGAATTGTCTTTTCTGGGTACCAGGAAAGGTCTTGAGTAGAAACCTTGTCCCCATACTTCTTCTGGGACAGGTTGAATAGCCTTGATGCTTAAAAGAGACAGAACTTGCTTTTGTGCATCTGCCCACTGATTTGGGGGTAGGTCTGGCCAACTGTTTGGTGTTGGTAAGGAGTGGAAGTGGAATCTGTACCCTTGGGCAACTATATTTAAAACCCTTTTGTCCTGGGTAATGAGCTCACAATTTTTTACATGCGGGGCAATATTTCCCCCTAAAGGAGCAGTCAGTTGAGCAGGGCTTGGAAGGTTTAAAGTTAAGTCATTGAGACAGTTTACCATAGAGGGGAATCTTACTACTCCCTGCTTTGGAAGTGTGAGCCCCCCCACTGCTTAGAACTGCAAGTACCTTGGGACTGAAGTCTGGGTGTTCTGCTGGTTCTGGGTTTGGACTGAGAAGGCCTGGAAGAGGCAGAAAAGGACCAATTCTTAGAGGGCCAATGCCTACTAAATCTGAGAGGCTGTACTTGCAGGAAATCTTTAACAGCTTGCAAAGATTTAGCTTTTTCCTCCATCTTTTTAAGTACTTCTTCTGCTTTGTTGCCAAACAGGCGGTCTTGGTTTAAGGGAGCATCCAGTAATTTAGCTTTAACATGATCTGGCAAAGATTGCTCCTTAAGCCAAGCATGCCTTCTAAGTACAGACCCAGTGAAAGCAGTACTGCAAGATGCCTCTAATGAATCAAAACCACATTGTAAAGTATGTTTTCCAACTTGTTCAGCAGAATGCATTAAATCCTGTAAATCTTTATTTTCAGCATAGTCAGGAATCAACATCATTTTCTGTTTAAGCAGTCCAATAATATGCTGCTGATACTTTAACATATGAAACTGGCAGTTTAAGACCCTAATGACCAAGGCTGCAGAAGTGCATACCTTCTTACCCCATCTATCCAGCGCCCTAGAATTTCTATCAGAGGGGGTAGGATTTTTGGCAGTAGTAGCCTTAATGTCCTTGGGTCCCTGTGAAATGGTCTCAGGATCTAGAGTAAGATTTTTATAGAGGAACGTGTGAGAGTCAGGTACTACCTATCAAGTTTTCTGGGAGCAGGAGATAAAGAGTCAGGGCCAAGCTAAATTCCGAGAAGGCATCATCTACAACGTCCAGTACAGGAGGGATAGCTAAAGGCCTGTGTTGAGGCAGGAATAAGAATTTCCTAAGACTCTTTTTGGAGTCAGAGTAATCCTGGCTTTCCCAGCGAAAATGCTCCCTAAGAGTATGCAGTGTTTCACCAAAAGAGAAATCCTTTGGAGGGGAAGCAGAGGGAATGGAGTCCTCTGCATCAGAATCCTCATAGGTAGATCAGGGCAAATCCTGGTCATCAGAGAAAACAGAAATTTCAGAGTCCTGATCAGAAGAATCAGAAGGAAAATCAGTCCTAGGTTTCTTAGAGGGGGAAGGGTGGCTTCCCCTGATTAGAGTTGTTGGCTTTTCCCGGTTAGGGGTCACCACAGCGGAACGCCAGTCCGCTAATGATTGGTAGTTGATTTTTACATGCCGAGTTACCAGCCCTAATGCACAACCTTCAACAAAGGTATGCCCATTCACATATGTCTCCACGCAGAAGATGCTCTAGCTGAGAATCGAACCGGACAGCGTCTTACTGTGAGGCAACAAAGCTACCGCAGCACCACCACCACAGTCTTCCCCTGATTAGAATAATAAGGTCTTAAGCCATTCTTATCATTTGGTTTTTAGGCATAGGGGCCTGACCATGCAGTCTGGGCGTCGATTTTCTAGGCATGGAATCAAGTTTTAGGCCTTGAAGAAGAAGATGGCGTTGGTTTAATATGCAAGTCATTAGGCCTGAATACACCCTCAGAAGCCAGTGCCTCACAGCGGCTTCGAACCCAACCAAGGTAGAGACATCCGCAGGTTCCACAGTCGAAGAAGCATCTCGCGGCATACCGGACTCCGAATGGGTCTAAGTAGAGGCCTGTGAATCTGAAGTAGCGAGTATCAGGGGCTGCAAAAACGCCTCACTGAGTACCGGCAAAATGGCGACTAGCTTAGGAGAAGCATCATCGGCAGCTTTGGACCTATGCGGTCTGTCTCTGTCTTTATCTTTCCGTTTTTTTTGGAATGTCGGTAGTTGGGTGGCTTACTGAAGCCATTTCTGGATAATTGAACCGAGTACCAAAATATTTAGATGCGTAAATGAACCGACGATGAATAGTACGAGGTTTGAATAAGGCACAAAACCGACAGCGAGGTACGTTGTGGTCTGGGCCTAAGCAAGGAATGCAGTACGACTGAAAATCGTTGAGATATTTGCTTTCCACAAGAAATACAATTGTTAACTTCTACTGATATCGGTTTAGAGCAAGAAAAAGGTTCCCCAATGGGGTACTTAGCTTAGCTGAAGACTTCGGATCTGAAACTTGAAAACGAAAATTTCAGGAGTCGGCCGACCGGCACTTGCGAACTGCTTCTGCTTCAGGCACCACACGGCAAGAATGACTGATGGAATGGCATCAGCTGCATGCTTTATACTCCTGACTACCTGACATCATGGAAGATGAGACAGCAACCGACGCAGGACCCAAGACTTTGATAATCAGGCCGACTGAGAGTAACTACAAGCAGATAACCTAAATGTGATGACTGCAACAGTGAAACACGAAGAACATCAGGTGCTTAAAAGGTATCAAGACTAACATCCAGGCAGTTAGTGGGAGTTGCTTGAAGCTGGGATGTATCAAGCACATACACATGGCTT